>NC_141548.1:64378250-64530000 GCF_021556685.1 Rattus norvegicus
TTGTAGACCAGGATTACTGTGATGTGAACTCACAAAGATCCACCTGGCCCTGCCTCCTCACGAGACAGGTTAAAGGCAGGTAACATCTTTTCCAACTACATTGAGGATACTTCCTATAGTCATATGTCTAAAATACTCAGTTCTCATATTCAATAATTCTATTTCTGTTCTACTTCTTGCATTTAATATAATAAGATTATATTTCTAAACTTAGTCAGTAGTCTGAAATATTTATGTTTTGTTAGCATTCACATCTTGAGTTTCTTCATAAATCATAATCTCATTCAATGATATTTTTGAAGAATTTTGATATATGGTTAATAGAATTTTCAGACTATATATACTCTCAAATTGGCCTGTTTTATTGAATCATGATTTTTTTATGTTTAAAGACTCTCTGTGGGAAACAATAAAAACATGTAACAATGATTTGCCACAATTACTCTGCATAATTAATGTGCTTTACCTAATTTAAACATTTTATTTAATTAAAATACAATTATGAACATTCAATACTCTGTAAGATATTTGGTTCTAGTTTAATTTTACAGATAAGAAACCTGTGGCCTAGTGACATTAATTAAAGTTTCTAATAAAAGTTGGCCTGATTTTTATTCATTCAGTCACTCAGGCATGCATTCATCGTTTTATTTAGCAATACACGTCTCATCTAATGGGAGAGACAGATAGAAAACAAAAGTAATTGAGACATAATTATCCAATAGTAGAAGTTTTAGAAACAGATTATAGTTGTAGTGAAAGCTTATCGGTAGTATAGGCCATAAAGGGAGACTTCAAGTAAGTGGTCCTTAAATAGTGAAGGAAAAAAATTCTGTAGCCAAAACTAAATAAGTATAGACTATGTGAGCCAATGTTTTAACAGACAGAATGAGTAGGAATTTTGTAAGTGAGGGTATTTTTTATTATTATATGAAAAGTTAGTATATTCATGAATTAGAAAGATAATAGGGACAGAGTAATACATAAAATTTACAAATAGAGTTTGTTTCCTAAACATAAAGAAAATAATATAATTAGCCAATTAAAACATTAAGAACATTTTATAAATAATAATTGATAAAGGATGAACACTGATTATTTCTATATAGACCCAGCATTTTTGTTTCAATACCCAGGTGGTAAAAACATTATTGACTATATGGTCTTCAGAACCAGAGATTTGAACTTGTACCCTTAAATACTACAAACATATGCTCGGTTAATAAAAATAATGGGGGGAAAAAAACTTCTCAACTTGAAAGAGTCAATACATGTCTGTGTATGTGTGTGTTTGTGGGTACTTGTAGTCATACTTATTTTATTTATTTTTCTACTGTTATATAATTTAACAGTTTGAGGCAAAGTTAAATATTTCTAATTTTAAATATTCAAAGACTTCTAAGAATAGAGATTAAAAACCAATAAATAAATAAATAAACAAACAAACAAACAAACATACAAATCCCTACTCAGGGTTTTAGAAGTAGAGATAATTTCAATGTGACTTTTGGATATACTTTGGTGGTTAGATTTGCCTGTAGTTTCTCAAATACACACACCTTGATATCTTTTTTCTGCTGTTAAAAATATAGGAACAAGGGTCTGTACCATCTGGTGTTAACCATCTGTTGCATGGGGGAATTTGGCATATTGGTCTTGTTTAACAAAACACTATTTTAAAAATTATGAAACTGTCAAATAGAGGGGAAAGAGTTTGTAACAGTTGCAGGATAAAACATTGACTCATTTCCACAAAAACAATTTTCAAAGTTTTGATTTGAATTTTAATTTATTCAAAAGGAGTTTCATGCTGTGATAAAATTCAATTTTCATTGTCAAAAAAATAAATTGACAACTGGAAATGTACTAGTGAATAACACAATGCTCAGCTTGGGAATAGAGACTGCTGATTCTTATAAGTCGGTATGAGCACAGAGAAAACAAATAAGGTTAGGCCATTTGATCAATACTCAGTTTTTATATGACTACGTAAAGTTAATCAGTAAGTTAACTAAATCACAGTTACTCTACTTATATGCAACATAAAAGGCATTATAAACCAAGACTATTTGAAATTACAACATAAATTTCAAAAATCTATATTTAGAAGATATCTTCCACTTAAAAATTTTAGTCACACAACACAGGAAATTTGTTTAAGAAAAATCACATTATTTTTAAGAATATGTCAAAAATCAGGTAACTGCCAGATAATTTTATAGAACAATTTTGTGGCAGGATATGTTTAAGAGTGCTGATGGGTATCTGCCCAGGAGTGATATAGCTGGATATTGGTGTAAGTGATTATAGAAGTTTTCACTCTCACCAGCTATGGAAAATGGTCCCCTTGCTCCACATCCTTGCCAGTTTTTGTTGTCACTTGAGTTTTGATCTTAGTCATTCTGATAGGTGTTAAGATGGAATCTCAGAGTCATCTAGATTTGCATTTCCCCAGTGGCTAAGGAAGTTGAACACTTTAAGTGCTGCACAGCAATTTAGATTCCTCTGTTGAGAATTTCATTTAGCTTTGTACTCTATTTTTAACTGGGTTACTTGGTTTATTGATGTATAATTTCTTTTTTTATTGGCTATTTTCTTTATTTACATTTCAAATGTTATCCCCTTTCTGGTTTCACCCCCATAAATTCTCTATACTATCCCGCCCACCCCCTGCCTCCATGAGAGTGCTCCCCAATGCACCCACCCACTCCCTACTGTCTTCCTACCCTGGCCTTTACAGGACCAAGGGTCTTCCATAGATGCCCAACCAGGCCCATCCTCTGATATATGCTGCTGGAGCCATGGGTCTCTGCATGTGTACTCTTTGGTTGGTGGTTTAGTCCCTGGGAGCTCTGGGTTATATGGTTGGTTGGTATTGTTGTTCTTCCTATGGTTTGCAAACCTCTTCAGTTACCTCAGTCCTATCTCTAACTCCTCCACTGGGGATCCTGTTCTCAGTCCAATGGTTGGCTATGAGCATCCACCTCTGTATTTGTCAGGCTCCAGCAGAGTCTCTCAGAAGACAGCTATATCAGCATATACATATCAGCATCCTCAATAGTGAAATACTGACCGGGTTTGGTGACTGCATGTAGTATTGATCCTCAAGTGAGGCAGTCTCGAGATGACCTTTCCTTCAGCCTCTGCTCCACATTTTGTCTATTTCCTCTGTTGAGTATTTTGTTCCCCCTGCTAAGAAGCACTGAAGTATCTACACTTTTGCCATTCTTTTTGAGCTTCACATGGTCTGTAAATTATATCTTGGGTATTCTGAGATTTTGGGCTAATTCCACTTATCAGTGAGTGCATACCACGTGTGTTCTATTGTGACTGGGTTACCTCACTCAAGATGATATTTTCTAGTTCCATTCATTTACCTAAGAATTTCATGATGTCATTGTTTTAAATAACTGTGTAGTGCACCATTATGAAATGTACCACATTTTCTGTATCCATTCCTCTGTTGAAGGACATGTGAGTTCTTTCTAGCTTCTAGCTATTATAAATAAGGCTTATATGAAGAAAGTGGAGCATGTGTCCTTGTTATATGTTGGAGCATCTTTTGGGTATATGCCCAGGAATGGTATAGCTGGGTCCTCAGGTAGTACTAGGTACAATTTTCTGAGGCATAGCCAGACTGATTTTCAGAGTGGTTGTGACAGCTTGTCATCCCACAAACTATGGGGAGCATTCCTCTTTCTCCACATCCTTGCCAGCATTGGTTGTCATCTGAGTTTTCTATCTTAATCATCCTGACTGGTGTGAAGTAGAATCTCAGGGTTGTTTTGATTTGCATTTTTTCTGATGACTAAGGATTTTGAAAATTTCTGAAGGTACTTCATGGACTTTCGATATTCTTCAGTTGAGAATTCTTTGTTTAGCTCTGCACCCCATTTTAATAGGGTTATTTGATTCTCTGGAGTCTAAGTTCTTGAGATCTTTTTGTATATTGGATTCTTGAGTTCTTTATATATTTAGGATATTAGTCCTCTGTCAGATTCAGCATTGGTGAAGAACTTTTTTTCATTTTATAGATTGCTGTTTTGCCCTATTCTTGGTACAGTTAGCTTTGCACCATGTGCCTTAGTTAGGGTTTTATTGCTGTTTACAGTTACTATGACCAATGCAAGTTTTTAAAAGACAACATTTAATTGGGGTTGGCTTATAGGTTCAGAGATTCAGTCCATTATCATCAAAGCAGGAGCATGGCTGCATCCAGGCAGGATTGACCTAATAATTATTGCTACTAAATTGTCTTCAATCACTTCCTTAAAAAATAAATTAAATGCTCAGAATCTTTATCAGTATTAAACTATCTTGTGTTCACTTTTTAAATCAAAAATGTGGTTATCTGAATTCAAAAGGCAAATGTCTAACAGAATAAAAGAAACAATGGGTAATAGGCAACCTGAGTGACCTGCAAATAATGAATTTTAAATACATTTTTAACTAGTTAAATTTTACATAGATTAAACTTTAAGCAAATAAAAACAAAAGCATTTGGATGTTTTAAATTTTTATTTATGACTAATGAAGTCATACTTTTGAAAGATTGAATGTTTGTATATATACATTTATATATACACATATATTTTGATTGATTTTTTGGATTTTGATTACTCTCACCTCTACACCCTTATTTTTCTCCAATTACTATCAATGTCTCCCCAACCCTAGATTCTATAAGTTCTTTTCTTGGATCTGTGTACTTACGTTTATTTTGTGACCCACCTGGTTTGAACTGGGTCCTCCGTGTCTCATTGGCTTTGGACCTATGCTTTCAAATCACATGGTAAAGATGTTCTGTAGACTTTCTGCCCCCTCCCAAATGTTATACTTTGTTAGTGATTGGTAAACTAACACAGGCACATTCTTTCAGTGCCTTTCATAATCTATTCTTTTTTCTTTCTTTTTTTTTTTCTTTTTCGGAACTGGGGAGGGAACCCAGGGCCTTGCGCTTGCTAGGAAAGCGCTCTACCGCTGAGCTAAATCCCCAACACCAAAGGAAGAATTAATTACCTGCGACACCCCCCCCACCCCCGGAGCTGGGGACTGAACCCAGGGCCTTGAGGTTGTTAGGCAAGTGCTCTACCACTGAGCTAAATCCCCAACCCCCATAATCTATTCTTAAGCAGTATTTTTCTGTTTATGACACCAAATGCTATAATGTTTCTGAAAACACACCCAGGTGGTCAATGTATAAAATTACTTAGTCAATTACTCATTCAAGTAAAACAAAAATGAAAAGATCTTTTTGTATAAAATGTTTATCACTTTCTTATGTTGTGATTACAAATGAATTATTATTTGGTAGATATTTGTGTTTTTCCTTTTTTGTATTGATTCTGTTTTCATCAATTGTACTTTCTGTATCCACCTAATTCAAATTAAGCAACATGATAAGTGCATATTTTTAAATAACTAGGTAACTGAAAACAAGGTGTAGATATAACAGGTGGCTTTTGTCACATAAAAATATCTCAACCAATTATGTCCTTCATACAATTTATTCCTTCTAAAATTTTTACTTCTTCATATCATTAGAATGACACCATATTTTCACTAGAAGAGAAATATATGGTTTCTGATTTTAAAGGAGTATTTAAAGACCACAGGATAAAATTGGGTCACCTATGTACTGTGTAACTTCCATTAGATACTGTTAGATGTTGCACGTTAAAAATTTAGTAATGTCCTAGATAAACTGGCATGTTTTTAAAGTTTTCAGTCTGGATCATTAACGAATATACTGATTATATGTTTTGATCGCATATATTCACCTCAATCTATTTATTCATAATGTGCAACTAGAAAAGTATAATGTACTTCCTGAAAAAATGAATTAAACAATCTTTCAATATTTATACCTTGTAAAATTTTTTTATAAATTTATAAAGTATCTTTCCTATAAGTGAATATTTTAAGTCCACGAAGACAACTGTAGGAAATTTAAGGGGAAAAAATCAATGTTTTATTATACCTTAAATATTGGAGGATGATTTTCTGTTTAAAATGTACGCATTCACATGTGATATTTATCAATTTTATTAGCTATAAATGTACTATGCACTGAATGTTTTAAAATAGTTTCTGGTAAACAGTGTTTGAACACCCAACGGATTCTCCTCATTAGATGACTTTATGAATCTCTAAATTCCATTCGCACAATTAATTTATACAATTATCTTTTGGTACTAAAGCATTTTTCACTGAACTCCATTTTCCGTTGTGGAGCACAAAACCCTTGGTTTTTCTTAGTTCATCATAATTTGGAGGGTCAAGTTCTTTGCTGATTTTTTAAAACCTTCTTCTATTTACTTCCATTGCCTTCCCCGGAGTGACAGTGATCCTCAATGTCCACACTTTGTGCTTTCATTGGCACAAAGAAAATTAACCAAATCACATGACTGTTCTCTCAATTGTGACAAAACACACAGGGTTGCTTTTTTTATATTTATTGACAGTAATTTATTCAGGAATGGTGTTCTTCTGTTCCACAAACGCTGTTTTTTAATTAGTGAGTTGTTAACTCTCCATCCTTCAGATCTCATATCTAATATATCACTAGAGACACTGACATAAAGAAATAATCAAGAATTGTTTTCAATAACAAATGACTGCATGCTTCAATATAGCTCAGACTCTCTTACCGCTGAATAAGTTAGGATTCAATAAACATTGACCAAAATAAATTTGATCTCATACCTATATATTTCATGAGTTCATATCCCAGTGGATATAAAACTGCAAGTAAGATATATAGTGGATGTTGACCTTTGATATTTTCTCATAATTATTACTAGTCTGATTAATACTTTGAGAATTTCATATAAAGTTTTGATCATATTCTTTCAATAAATCTTTCTGTGAACTACTTCTTCCTTATCCTCCAAACTTTGTTTTATTTTTTCCTTCTTCACTCATAAAATTCAATTTACTCTGCCAATATATTCATGGATATGTGGCCTTGCACTGGCCTATGGATTACTTACTAGTGGCAACAGTCTTAGAGAAAACTTACTTTTCCTTTCCCAGCAGTTATCAATTTCCAAAATCTCTCTTTCCTTGCACTTGGGCAAACTGAAGATCTTGGTGGTAATCACTATGTAATGAAAATAAAACTAAACCATGAGAAGTCATTTAGTAGTATGGTCATTCAGCACCTTCTCCAGTTGGTCACGTATACCCATAGATTCTGGGCCCAATATTTATTAGTGATGGGTTTCATCTTGTGGAGAAAAGCTTAGATGTAATCAGAAAGCTATTCATGCCATAATATTTGTGCCACTATTATACTGGTGAGCATGTAAATACTGCCATATCTATGATACCATTCTTTTGAAAATTGCTTTTGTTATTTTATTTGCTATACATGAGGTAAAGGGAGCATGGTCACATCATGGCACAAGTGTCAAAGGACATTAGTGAATCATTTCTCTCCTCTATGTTGCTGAATCAGGATCTGTTTGTGTTTACTGTAGCTCTGCATATTTCAGAAGAGCTAAGCTGAAACTCTTCAGTGATTCATTTGCCTTCATCCTACATACTACCATAGAAGAAACAATAACTCATATACCAACTAAAAGTCTTGAGTTCTATTGTTTCCCAACTTCAAACTTAGGTCCTACTGCTTGTGTGGGAAACATATTCACTTGCTGAACCATCTCACAATTCCTATTATTGCCTATGAGAGTCAATTTAAGAATAAAATTATTTATTTGCTATATTTTCGGCTTAGATTAGAATTTTTTAATGTACTTTATTTAATATGGATTGAATGTATGATTTTTTCTGCCATTGTATATCTAAATAAGGTTATCATTTGTCTGAAGATATGTCTAATAATGTCTTAATCAGTGTTTTGTGTGGTAAATAATGACATATTTGAGATGGTTAAACATTCTCTTTTTAAAACTAGACATCTATTTTATTGACTTTAATTAAAAATTATTTTACTAGAAATGCAGTTATACATACTGTTTCTTGCCTTTTTCCCCTTGTTCTGAACTCTGTCACATAATCTGCTAATACCTCCCAAATAAATGGCCTTTTTAAAATAACTGTTACTGTTACAGATATGGAAAAATACATAAATACAGCCTTCTCAGGCCTTTCAGCATTTCTAATACGCCCATGATTTCAGTACTGAGCATTTGGAGTTGAATGACTTATGAAGATATCCCACCTCACCCCTGACATTGGGAAAGACTAATTCTACTTTTTCAACAGTTCTCAATTTTCTGTAGTCTTTTATCTAGTGATGGGGTTCCCATGAGATATTCTCCTTTCCAGG
This sequence comes from Rattus norvegicus, assembly GCF_021556685.1. Classification (NCBI taxonomy): domain Eukaryota; kingdom Metazoa; phylum Chordata; class Mammalia; order Rodentia; family Muridae; genus Rattus; species Rattus norvegicus. Next base: position 64,386,544 of record NC_141548.1, read on the forward strand.
ACAATAAGTATATTATTAATATTGTGATTTTGAGATCTTATTTAGACATATACAATATTTTGATATCAAGTTTGTAGCTTCCTTTTAATTTTTAAGAGACATAACTCGCACCAGATTTCCTACTTCTGTGACTATTACACTGTTTCCCCTGTCTTATTTTATGCTCCTTGAACTTCAGGTGCAGGAGTTGTGTTGTAGGTATAGCCACTGAATATGGAAACTCAGCAATTGTTCCAGTCCTTACCAGAACCTCACAGCCATTCACTTGCTGAGGACCCAGGTAGGCTGACTGAATCCCCCTTACTTTTCTCTATTTTATTCTCCATACTTCTCTTTCCCCCAACTGACAATGACCATTGACACTTAATCTATATCCTAAAATGAATGTTTACTCATAAATTGATATTTGTTAGGTAAAGGAAGGTACCCATTTGCTTAATTGAGACTCGACCTTGTATCCAAAATGCCTGGAATCCATAGGTTATTCTTTATTTTATCTCATTTTAAAAGATGACTATCCTAAAGTTTTGGTGAGTTTATTTGGTAAAATGTTTTTGTTTTTACATATGATGTTCACACCGAGACAAAGGGAATATTCACATTGTCATCTTTAGTATGTTATAAATAGTTTTAATAGTTAAAGTAAAGACATATGTATTAAATGTCATGGTCTGAAAACTAAATGCTTTGCCAGTAAGGGAATGATGGAACAGAAGCCTTTCAAATCAGCAGCTGTCGTGCAGCATGCGTTAGAACAACTAACAGAGCAAGTTCAAGAAGAGATAAACTAGACTTCAGGCAGCAGAAAAATAATCTGCTCATGCCAAGAGTAGTCCAGAGCCTTGTGGGTTTGTTAACATGTGGCTTCCCTGTGGAGCCTCGTAGACCAGGCTGACATAGAACTCAGAGAGATTCACCTGCTTTTGCTGCCTCTTCCTCTCTAGTTCTGGGTTTAAAGGTAATTTCTGTGCCTTCTGAAGGGCTCGTTTCCTTCTGTGGGTTTGATTTGTCTACTTGAATTTGATGATCTTTACTTTATATTATTTATTTTGTAGGCTTTGTTCTTTTTTAATCACTAGCCTGCTCTTTTCTAATGAGAGATTATGTTGTATGGGAAAAGAATCTATTTTCATCAAAAGGGAAAAAACAATGGAATTATAATATTAAAATATTAATAATAAAAACCTATAGAGGCACCAACAGCAACATAGTAAGACCCAATATTCATACCACTGACAATAAACTATTCATACTACTGACATAAAATCAAAAATATAGTCAGTGATTATATGTGATTAATTTTCACGGACATCCATAATTAATTCTTTTCATGGCATGAATAACCAGAAATGCTGAAGTAATTTTATTGACAATGTAGAAGTTTTAATCCTTTCTACCCAAAAATGAAACTCTGATTTATGCTCCTAGTGTTTATAAATTTCTTTACTTTCATTACTTCCTCTTTTTCTAAAACAAATAATACTATATTTGTTTACTCTGAATAATAAATAAAAAATAAATGAAAAACAAATAATACTATATTTGTTGACTTATTTAATGAAAAATGTCATTCCATTTATTATAATTTTATTTTTATGCCCACAAAACGTCAAGAGAATGGAAGCTGACCACGTGCCTTAATGTGTCATCATCTGCCACTAAATCTTTCACTTCAGTCATTCAAATCCACGAGATAAAAGAGAAAGTTCACAGTTCAAAATTGCTCCCTGCCCTTCAAACAGACAGTGCTATGTATATTGGCCCCTTCGAAATACAAATAATAAGAGAAATTAAAATAATCTGATGGACAAAATGAAAGAATGCTTATAAGAACATTTAAAATATGTTCCTCAAAGTGATTTTACTTATTACATATATAGAAGAAAAACAGTTGAAATTGACAGTAGGTTCATCATATTTTAAAATACTTTACTATTATTGGTGATAATCTTGGACTGAATACAAACATTTTGTTCCAATAAATATGTGATTATTATCTTTATAGTTCCTGGAAGAATTTACACTAAAAAGAGAATTTCTGGGAATAATGTCAAAATGTTGATTAATTACTATTAACCGATACAATGATATCATTACTTAGAACATCAATCTTCCAAAAGGACTATCTCAAGAGAATAAATTACTTAAATCACTAAAGTTCACCGTTTGTACATTTATTAAATCTAGTGAAATTTGATATATAACAAACCAAGATTGTTTGTTCAGCTTCTCTAAAAAGTTAAAAAATAGAAATGAGTACTTTGTTTACTTCTCTAAATTTTGAATGTTACCATGTTAAATAAAGCTACAAACTGTTGAGAACTTTTATCTTTTGCTATGAAAAAAAAATTTGTTTAAAGTTTTTCTCCTTCCAGTTTTCCTTTCTGAAGTCCCCCACCCCATTGCACCTCCTTCTACTGACTCCCCGTGAGTTTTCCCCTACCCACCTACCCGTTCCTGCCACCCCGTCCTATCATTTCCATACAGTGGGGCATCAAGACTTCACAGGACCAAAGCGTTCCCTACATTGATGCCAGACAAGACTATCCTCAGCCACATAGGCAGCTGGAGACATGGGTACCTCCATGTGTACTCTTTGGTTACTGGTTTAGTCCCTGGAAACTCTAGGGTGTCTGGTTGGTTAATATTGTTGTTCTTCCTATGGGGTTGCAAACCTCTTTATCTCCTTCAGCCCTTCCCCTAACTTCTCCATTGGAGTTCTTATGCCCAGTCTGATGGTTGCCTGTAAGCGTCCACATCGGTAAGGCTCTGACAGAGCCTCTCAGGAGACATCCATATCAGGCTCCTGTCAACAAGCACTTCTTTTTTTAAATTTTTTTTTTATTTTTTTATTAACTTGAGTATTTCTTATATACATTTCGAGTGTTATTCCCTTTCCCGGTTTCCAGGCAAACATCCCCCTCCCCCCTCCCCTTCCTTATGGGTGTCCCCCTCCCAATCCTCTCCCCATTGCCGCCCTCCCCCCATAGTCTAGTTCACTGGGGGTTCAGTCTTAGCAGGACCCAGGGCTTCCCCTTCCACTGGTGCTCTTACTAGGATATTCATTGCTACCTATGAGGTCAGAGTCCAGGGTCAGTCCATGTATAGTCTTTAGGTAGTGGCTTAGTTCCTGGAAGTTCTGGTTGCTTGGCAACAAGCACTTCTTGACATCAGCAACAGTGTCTGGGTTTGTTGGCTGCATATGGGATGGATCCCCAAGGTGGGGTAGTCTCTGTAAAAGACTTTCCTTCAGTCTGTGCTCCATTCTTTGTCCCCGTATTTCCTATAGACAGAAGCAATACTTCATTAAATTTTTTGAGAAGGGGATTGGGGAGAGGGAGGGCATCCCTCAACCAGAGTCTGTGCCTAACCTCTGGATATCATGTCTCTAAGTTCTCTCTTCCCTTTGCTGGGTATTTCAGCTAAGGTCATCACTGTTGTGTCTTCACAGCCTCTTGCTTTTCTGGCATCTGGGACTTTCTGGTGGCTAACCTCAGTTCTCCTTTCCTCATTGCTACACACATGTGTTCAATTTCCTGACTCTCTGAACATCTCTTGTCTCCTCCCACACCCAATCCTGCCCCTTTTTTCCTCTCCCCTTCCACTCTTCCTCCCAGGTCCCTTCCACTCTCAACCTCCCATGGTTATTTTTTCCTCCTTGTAAGTAGAACTGAGGGATCCACATTTTGGTCTTCCTTTTTCTTGGGCCTTCACATGGTCTATAAGTTGTAGGATGAGTATACTGAACTTTTCTCATAATATCCACCGATTAATGAGTACAAACGATTTGAGGTTTTTTGTGACTGGGTTACCAAAGTCAGGATAATATTTTCTAGTTCCATCCATTTGCATGTAAATTTCATGAAGTTATTGTTTTTAATGGCTACATAGTACTCTGTTGTATAAATGTACCATATTTTCTGCATCCATTCCTCTGTTGAAGGACATCTGGGCTTTTTACAGCTCATGGCTATTATAAATAAGAGTGCTATGAACATAGTGGAGCATGTGTCCTTGCTTATGTTGGACATCTTTTGGGTATATTACCAGGAGTTGTATAGCTGGGTTCTAGGGTAGTTCTATGTACAATTTTCAGAGGAACCACCAGACTGATTTCCATAGTGGTTGCTCCCACATGGTAATCCCACCAGCAATGGAGGAGTGTTCCTGTCTTTCCTGTGTGTAATTTCCCTCCTTGTGTTGGACTTTTCCTTGTGTTGTCCTCTGTTGCGCTAGATTAGTGGAAAGATATTGCTTAAATTTGGTTTTGTCTTGGAATACCTTGATTTCTCCATGTATCATAATTGTGAATTTTGATGGATATCATAGCCTGGGCTAGAATCTGTATTCTCTTAGGGTCTGTCTCACATCTCCCCAAGATCCTCTGGGTTTTAGAATCACGGCTAATAGGTCTGGTATAATTCTGATATGTCTTCTTTATATGTTACTTGATCTTTTTCCCTTACTGCTTTCAATATTGTTTCTTTGTTCTCTGCATTTTGTGTTTTACTTATAATATGTTGGGAAGAATTTTCTTTTCTGGCTCCGTCTGTTTGGTGTCCGTAGGCTTGTTATATTTATGTTGGCAACTCTTTCATTAGCTTAAGGAAGTTTTCTTCTAGAATTTTGTTAAACATGTGTGCTGGCCCTTTGTGTTGGAAATCTTCACTCTCTTCTATATCTATTATTCTCAGGTTCAGTCTTCTTTGTGTCCTGGATTTCCTAAATGTTTTGAGTTAGGAGATCTTTGCTTTATTTCCTCCTTCACTATTGTGTGGATATCTTCTACACATGATATTCTCTCTTCAAAATCTTGTATTCCATTGGTGATGATTTCATGTGTTACTGCTGCTCTCTTTCCTAGCTTTTCCATCTCCAGTTTTCTCCCTTTTTGTTTTCTTTAATGTTTCTATTTTCATTTTTAGATCATGGAAAGTGTTGTTCAGTTCCTTCACCTGTTTGTGTTGGGTATTTTTTATTTACATTTCAAACCCTTTCCCACCCCTCCCCCTACTTCTGTGAGATGTTCCCCATTCATCCATCCACCCCTTCCCACTTCCCTGCCCTGACATTTCACTATAAGTACAAGCTTTTAAAGAGGTCGGTTGAGCCTTGATAGGACCAAGGACTTCTCTGCCCATTGGTGCCCAACAAGACCATCATCTGCTACATATATAGCAGGAGCCATGAATTTGTCCATGTGTAGTCTTTGGGTCATGTTTTAGTCCCTAGGAGCTCTGGTTGGTTGGAATTGTTGTTCATATGGGGTTGCAAACCTCTTGAGTTCCTTCAAACATTTCTCTAACTCCTCCACTGGGGAACCTGTTCTCATCTGACAATTGGCTGTACACATATCACCTCTGTATTTGTCAGGCTCTGGCATAGCCTCTCAGAAGACAGCTTTTTTTCTCCCCATCTTTATTAACTTAAGTATTTCTTATTTACATTTCGATTGTTATTCCCCTTCCCTGACATCCACCTAACCCACCCCCTTCCTCTTCTATATAGGTGTTCCCCTCCCCATCCTTCCCCCATTACCAACCCCCCCAACAATCACATTCACTGGGGGTTCAGTCTTGGCAGGACCAAGGGCTTCCCCTTCCACTGGTGCTCTTACTATGCTATTCATTGCTACGTATGAGGTTGGAGCCCAGGATCCGACCATGTATAGTCTTTGAGTAGTGGCTTAGTTCCGGGAAGCTCTGGTTGATTGGCTGTTGTTCATATGGGGTCTCAAGTCCATTCAAGCTCTTCCAGGCTTTTCTCTGATTCAGAAGACAGCTTTATCATGCTCCAGTCAGCATGTACTGGCATCAACAATATTGTCTAGGTTTGGTGGATGTATGTATGCACATAAGCTGGATCGCCAGGTGGGACAACCTCTAGATGGCCATTCCTTCAGTTTCTGCTTCAAAATTTTCTCCATATCTCCTATGAATATCTTTGTTCTCCCTTTAATGAAGGATTGAAGTATCCACACTTTGGTCATCATTCTTCTTGAACTTCATAAGGTCTGTGGTTGTATCTTAGGCAATTTGAGCTTTTGGACTAATATCCATTTCTCAGAGAGTGAATACCATGTATTTTTTTTTTTTTGTGATTGGGTTAGCTCACTCAGGATATTTTCTAGTTTCATCCATTTGCCTATGAATTTCATGAAGTCATTGTTTTAAATAGGTGTGTAGTTCATAGCAGCCTTATTTATAAAAGCCAGAGCTAAGAAGAACCCAGATGCCCCTCAACAGAGCAATGGATCCAGTATTTCTTTAGGAGGTTTATGTATTTGCTCTTTTAGGGCTTCTGCTTGTTACCTGTGTTTGCCTGTATTTCTTTAAGGGAGTTATTTATGTCCTCCTTAAAGTCCTTTATCATCTTCATGATATGAGAATTTAGATCAGAATCTTGCTGTTTGTCTTAAAGGATTTTGTTTTGATTTTGTAGATTTTTCTGAGAAGAAAGAATGAACCCTAGCCACAGGAGGTATTCCTGAATTAGTATACATCCTCAATGAAAAAAAAACACTATACAATAGGCACTGAAATTGCAGGGCAGTGATTTTTTTTGGTTGGTTTTCTGACTGGCCGCAGCTAGTATAACAGATTATAATTCTTAGTCTACCTAATAACTCATACTCCATTTTTATGAAAGTGAGCCATTTATTGAGAGAAAGAGTTTAATTTATTTTTAGAACAGGAAGCAAAGAGAAGATGCTTCCTTCTTCTATGTCCTTATATAGACTTTTAGCAAATGGTATGCTCCAGATTAAATATGGGTCAATATCTAGGATCAAAGGCTTGTATCCTCCAACCTCAATGTTCAGGGTAGTTGTGAATTTACCCACTTCAAACCAAACAAAACATCCCTCACAATTGTTTCCTCCATTACTTGATTATACTTTATTCCATGTTTAGTCAAGCTGACAAGCAGAAATAGCCACGGCAACCAAGTATTCTTTTTGGAAACTAAGAAAAAAATTTCCTCTCATTCTCAAGTATTTCCTCAACATTGGCTTCTAATTTTTCATTAAAAAGAAAAACTTTCAGTCCGCTCTGTAATACCAAAATTACTCTCAGGAATTTAGTTATCAATACTTGTGAAATAATCCATCTTGAAATGTTATGCCACCCATCATAACATAATATATTCTATGGAAGAATACAGGCTCTACATTTTTATGTTTTAGTTTTAAACCATCCATTTATAGGTTTGGTTTGTAGCCTCCGTTACTACAGAAGACTAATTTATTCTTTCATGTCCATGGGTTATTTTTCAGACACTAGTAAAGATTATCTTTTCAAAAAATTTTCTAAACTTTAAGACTTTACAAACTCTTAAAAACATGATAAAATTTAAACTATAAGTAAGTATAATTACTATTATATTGGCCAGATGCATACATTTCCTGATATTTTTATTATTTCACTTGCACTCTCACAACAATTGTATTCTATTGCATATATGTCCAACATTCTTATTATCTAATAATTGGGCAACAAAATTAGCCACAAAATAAAGTAACAAATAAATTTAATGAAAACAAAAACATGAATGACTGTCTATGTTCTTAGATGTGCCGTCGAAGAAAAGCAGACACAACAGTATGAGGTAAGGCTTCTCTGCAGCAGGGCGGGACAGTTTCTGATAAAGTGAACTCTAAAGTGCTTTGCAAAAGCATATTTATTTGTTCCTTTTCAAAAGTTATTTTGTGCACAACAAGTAGTTCATTCTGGACCCCCTGGTCTAATCGTATGTTTTGCATAGAAAAAAAAATCACTGCCCTGCAATTTCAGTGCCTATTGTATAGTGTTTTTTTTTCAATAATGCAAGATTTTCTGAGTGTGCTCAAACCATCTTGTTACTAACATCAAGCAAAGAATGTAGATCTCCTTCTAAAAATGAACTCTCTAAATCAGAGAAAATAATCAAGTTTTCCTCAGTGATTTCCTTCAAGGTCTATGTACCTCCAACAATCAAAGATTTCATCCAAATTTTTATCCTAGATACAATGACTCTGTTGGATTTCCCCTAGAAACAACCAGTATGGCCTATGAAAGAGTGTTGATATCAGTCAAGATACAGAATACTCAGAAAATAACATAATCAAAGAGTAAATGTTCCTTTTGTTTCATTCTTTTGGAAAAAGGTGTATAATTAAATGTATGTGTATATTGCTTGTCTATATTTAACTTTTACTTTTTTATTTTCATATTTAAGAATGTTTCCTTCTATTTATTAAATAAAATCTATGTCAAAATCGTAAGTTTGATTTTCCTTTTCCAACTTTAATAAGCAATGTATGTTATACCAAGCCTGGTATAAATAACATCAGAGAGATTACAGGTAGGAACACATAGATCTATATACATAAGAGAAGGTATTTTGTGAATAGTGTACAAAGAAAATTCAGTGGAAAATATAACCTTCGGCTCATATAATTAGTTGTAGTCTTGGAAACATAATACGTTGGTTTGTTTTCCACTTGAGAAGTGAACCTTGCAGTAAATGTGGGGAATACCTGAAGAATATAAAGGGTCTGTGACCATGGTCTTATTAACCATAATTGGAGAAAGGGTGCTGGGAAGTACCACTCATCAATCACCCCTCCTCTGTTCCAGACTATAGATGCAGCATGACCAGCTTCTTCAAGATCCCACAATTTTAATTTTCTTTCCATATTAGACTATAACCTCCAACAAAAATATCCATCCTTCTTTATAAATTGTTTTATAAAAATTTAGTCAAATCCATAAAATAATAAGATACACATTTTTGCTTCAAGAGTTAACTCAAAATAAACATTGTACCTGATATAGAATGTTTTTCTTTGGTCACAAGTTTGTTTTAAGCCTGCTTTTTCAGTCCAGTGGAATTAGTCCATGACATATGAAAGTTTACAAAGCCCCATTTGCAGATTTATTCTATTAGGAGTTGTCATATTACTTATATAAATTTTAGAATTCTATGAAATCATTATTAGGAACTTGTTTGTCCCCACAGAATTACTACATGATAGTACATCTTCATGTTGGTCTATAGAAAATCTGCCCAATAGGTTAGGCTAATAACTGGTAATCATTAAGTTATGTAATACTGACTGGGAAGGTATAACAGCATCAAGAACCAATCCTGGGATGAAGTCTCTGGTAAACATGCATCTCACGGCTCACCCATTCCAGGTCAAGGAAAAAAACAGGGACATCTGAAGAAAACCCACTTATATGCAATTGTTTTCCTAGATACTACAGATGGAAAACCGGTACATGCACAGGGCAGAACTTCAAAGAATTGTCAAAATTTAATTATGGTGATGGAAAACATATGAGAAAAAAGCATATTCACTACCCAATTCTATTTAAATAAAGTTCAGTTAAATTGGACATAGGTTGCAGGGAAAAATGTAGACGTTTCACTTGGGTAGATGGATGAGAGGGGTAGTGGCTGTACCAGAGTGTGAGTAAATGCGAGTCATTTACTTTTTTTTTTAATCTTTATTAACTTGAATATTTCTTATTTACATTTCGATTGTTATTCCCCTTCCCAGTTTCCAGGCCAATATACCCCTAGCCCTCTCCACTTCTATATGGGCTTCCCCTCACCATCCTCCCACCATTACCACCCTCCCCCCAACAATCACGTTCACTGGGTATTCAGTCTTTGCAGGACCAAGGGCTTCCCCTTCTACTGGTGCTCTTACTAGGCTATTCATTACTACCTATGAGGTTGGAGCCCAGGGTCAGTCCATGTATAGTCTTTGGGTAGTGGCTTAGTCCCTGGAAGCTCTGGTTGCTTGGAATTGTTGTACATATGGGGTCTCGAGCCCCTTCAAGCTCTTCCAGTCCCTTCTCTGATTCCTTTAACGGGGGACCCATTCTCAGTTCAGTGGTTTGCTGCTGGCATTCGCCTCTGTATTTGCTGTATTCTGGGTGTGTCTCTCAGGAGAGATCTACATCCTGTTCCTGTCGGCCTGCACTTCTTTGCTTCATCCATCTTGTCTAATTGGGTGGCTGTATATGTATGGGCCACATGTGGGGCAGGCTCTGAATGGGTGTTCCTTCTGTGTCTGTTTTAATCTTTGCATCTCTATTCCCTGCTAAGGGTATTCTTATTCCCCTTTTAAAGAAGGAGTGAAGCATTCGCATTTTGGTCATCCTTCTTGAGTTTCATGTGTTTTGTGCATCTAGGGTAATTCAAGCATTTGGGCTAATAGCCACTTATCAATGAGTGCATACCATGTGTGTTTTTCTGTGATTGGGTTACCTCACTCAGGATGATATTTTCCAGTTCTATCCATTTGCCTATGAATTTCATAAAGACATTGTTTTTGATAGCTGAGTAATATTCCATTGTGTAGATGTACCACATTTTCTGTATCCATTCCTCTGTTGAAGGACATCTGGGCTTTTTACAGCTCCTGGCTATTATAAATAAGGCTGCTATGAACATAGTGGAGCATGTGTCTTTGTTATATGTTGGGACATATTTTGGGTATATGCCCAAGAGTGGTATAGCTGGGTTCTCAGGTAGTTCAATGTCCAATTTTCTGAGGAACCTCCAGACTGATTTCCAGAATGGTTTTACCAGTCTGCAATCCCACCAACAATGGAGAAGTGTTCCTCTTTCTCCACATCCTCACCAGCATTTGCTGTCACCTGAGTTTTTGATCTTAGCCATTCTCACTGGTGTGAGGTGAAATCTCAGGGTTGTTTTGATTTGCATTTCCCTTATGACTAAAGATGTTGAACATTTCTTTAGGTGCTTCTCAGCCATGCAACATTCCTCAGCTGTGAATTCTTTGTTTAGTTCTGAACCCCATTTTTAATAGGGTTATTTGTCTCCCTGTGGTCTAACTTCTTGAGTTCTTTGTATATTTTGGATATAAGCCCTCTATCTGTTGTAGGATTGGTAAAGATTTTTTCCCAATCTGTTGGTTGCCGTTTTGTCCTAACCACAGTGTCCTTTGCCTTACAGAAGCTTTGCAGTTTTATGAGATCCCATTTGTCGATTCTTGATCTTAGAGCATAAGTTTTGTTCAGGAAATTTTTTCCAGTGCCCATGTGTTCGAGATGCTTCCCCACTTTTTCTTCTATTAGTTTGAGTATATCTGGTTTGATGTGGAGGTCATTGATCCACTTGGACTTAAGCTTTGTACAGGGTTACAAGCATGGGTCAATATGCATTTTTCTACATGCTGACCTCCAGTTGAACCAGCATTATTTGCTGGAAATGCTATCTTTTTTTCATTGGATGGTTTTGGCTCTTTTGTCAAAGTCAAGTGACCATAGGTGTGTGGGTTCATTTCTGGCTTTTATATACCTTCAATATTCTCAGCCATTCACATTTTTTCAATAATATGCCATTAGTATATTCAATGGGTATAACATAGAATCGATTATTAACTTTACTCATGACCTAATGTAACCTGCATATTTATTAATAAATACTGAAATTACATTTGTAATTCACAGTTATATTAATAAATATTTAAAGGATAATCAAAATCCTGTGTCTTTTAATTAGAATCAAGTGAAGAATATCAGAATGGAAGCATATTATTATTCATAAACTATGAATGTATAAAGAACAGAGATGTATACATGTACTAGTTCTTAGGAATATTTGTGACATACTTTCAAAACTTCCTATCCTTTCTATGAATACTTTCAATATTTTCCTGGTATTAATATCAGCAGGCGAAGTGTGAGTGATTTTATTTGCTTTAAGGAAAGGGAAAATTCAGGAACATATTTTGATACATAATAAAAACAGAAGAGGAATCTGTAATAAGAGAAGTGGAAGGAATAAAGAGAATACAAGTAGCAAAAGAAGTCAATTTTTTTTTTTTACAAAAGCATTTGCAGATGAGTGGAAACCATTGCCAGGTAACTAATTAATTTCATTTACCATCTCATCAGTCATGTTTCTTACTAATAAGTTTCTTCGGAGGAAAAAGAACTTGATTTCTAACTCACATATTCTCATAGGAAAAATCCAGCATTCAGAGAAGGAGCACTGAGAGCATTGCACGTATCCCTAAATTTATGCTGATTGTATTGCTCTATGACTGGGGACTGATGCATTCAGGTCTACACTCTCTTTTCACTTGGATGTCTGAGCTCAAAGTACACAGGTAGGCACATGAATGCAGTAATCTACAAATAATCTGAAAATTAAAAGGTGGTTCATTTGCATGAAGAGTATGTGTCAATATGTGCTGTATCTTAGATTAACCAAAAATTAAATTTACTCTATCATGGTGCCTTATAAGGTTGTCAGAAGTTTTATTACCCTCTAGTTTATGTTTGTATCAATAAAGGATATGTTGTTTTAATATTAAAGTTATTTTAAAATATTTCTAAATATGGTAAACCTCTTTCAAATCAATGTATATTAAGGCCAGGAGCGTTTAAAATGCATTGCTACTCATCAAAATATAACTATCTTTATAAACCTATGGATACACTGTTGTCATTTTTGCAGTTGATTGTAAACTTCTTTCATAATTTCAGTAATGATATGTAAGACACTAAATATCCTTATTTATTCAATAAGATGTTTTGAGTTGGTTGCCAGTAAATTGAACCATATTGGCACTCAGCTATTAGATTATTTGACAAGCATATTTATATAAGAATTAATTTGCAGTATGTTAAATTAAAATATTTTCATATTACCATGAATCTTTCTTTCTCTCTTACATTCAATATATTTTAGTAAATTGCAAACTATTTTCCTGCTTTCAGAAAGAATTAAGATATGAAAAAAAGCTATTCAATTCAAAATATGATGTGATAGAAATATGTTGCAGTGGGTACTGGGGAACTGGGGTTAGTCACCAGAAAGTCCAAAATACCAGGGAAGGAAGAGGCTCCAAGAAAAAGGGGATGACTTTAGCTGAAATACTGAACAAAGGGGAGATACAACCTGTAGAGATCACCTCCAGTACATAGACACGGCCACCAGTTGAGGGATGGAGTCACCCATCCATTTCAAAATTGTTAACCCAGAAATGTTCCTGTTCAAAGGCAAGACAGGGACAGAAAATTGAACAGAGACAGAAGGAAAGGCCATTCAGAGTCTGCCCCACCTAGAGATCTTTCACATCTACATACACAAAACCCAGACACTGTTACTGATTCTAAGAACCACTTGCAGACAGGAGCCTGGTATGGCTGTTCCCTGTTCTATCAGCATCTGACCAATACAAATGCATATACAGTCAACCGTCTAACTGAGCCTGGGGACTCCAGTGGAAGAGCTAGAGGAAGGACTGAAGGAGCTAAAGGGGCTTACCACCCCATAAGAAGAACAACAGTATCAACTAACTGGACCCCCAAGAACTTCCAGGAACTAAATTGCCTATCAAAGAATAGGCATCGAAGGATCTATGACTCCAGATACATATGTAGCAGAGGATGGCCTCATCTGACATTAATCTAATCTGACATCTGTACAGAAGAGGCCCCTAGCACTGTGGAGGTTTGAGACCCCAGTGTAGAAGGATGCTAGAGCAGTGACATGGGACTGGGTGATTGGTTGGAGAATCACCCTCATAGAGGCAAAGGGAGGCAAGAGAAGGGGAATAGGATGTAGGAATTTGTGTAAGGGTAACTGGAAAGGGGAATGTGTAGGTTGATATCATTATGCAAGTGGAGGCAGACAGAAAATAAAAGGAGGCTTGCGCCTGTTATTGGATGAAAAGGAAGGGAGGCAAGAACAGAGGTTTTAGGAGAGGGAGAAGCAGAAGAAAGGAGAGACAATATGGAGCCAGATATAAAAGATACTCACCATGCATTTATACATGGATAGAGGTTGTTATGAATAGTATTTCTTAAAGGATGGATTTCTATAGGTCATTTACCTTATCTAGGTAGGTGGTTTATATCACTACCAATTGGTTATGGGTTTATCGTGTGGATGTATTGTGGATTAAGAATTTAACATACAAATCTGATTGGGAGGTTGCAATTTGTTGAGTCTTGAGTTTACTGGATTGTTGGAACCAGAGTTCACCTGGATCTGGCAGTAGTTGGAGGCAGTGTGGAACCACTGAGATAGAAATACCTCACAGTGCCATGTGGCCCTACAGTGCTGGGGCTAGAGCAGGTTAAATGTTACCAATTTTTTTTCATATTTACTGCAGCAGGGAGATCACTTGAGATGTAAACAAGTAAAATGATTAATAAAAATATTATTTAGATTTCCTAAATTAGGAACCTCATTAAGGATAAATGGAATGGTTGGTGGATTACTCCTGAGTTATTTTTAGTTTCTTACTTCTTTTTATTTTACCTCCAAATATTTCCAAGAGATTTTTTTTAAACTGTAACTTTCTGAGCCTGATGAAAATGGCCAAGAAGTGCTACTCCTGGAGCATAAGATGGGACATCACAGGGGTTACGCAATATCATTGTTCCTTGACATTGACTACAATGTTTAATATATTTTTATCTTCCTAATGATAATACAAATTGTCTGATGGGAAAGATTAGATTAAATAAAAAATTTAATCATAAAGTTGATAAGTTAATAAACAGATATTAGAAAATCTTATATTAATAATCTCTTATTTTACTTGGAAAGAGAACTAATTTTTTTTTATACATTTAAGTGTTATTCCCTTTCCCGGTTTCCGGGCAAACATCCCCCTCCCCCCTCCCCTTCCTTATGGGTGTTCCCCTCCCAACCCTCCCCCCATTGCCGCCCTCTACCCATAGTCTAGTTCACTGGGGGTTCAGTCTTAGCAGGACCCAGGGCTTCCCCCTCCACTGGTGCTCCCACTAGGATATTCATTGCTACCTATGGGGTCAGAGTCCAGGGTCAGTCCATGTATAGTCTTTAGGTAGTGGCTTAGTCCCTGGAAGCTCTGGTTGCTTGACATTGTTGTACTTTTTGGGTCTCAAGCCCCTTCAAGCTCTTCCAGTTCTTTCTCTGATTCCTTCAACGGGGATCCTATTCTCAGTTCAGTGGTTTGCTGCTGGCATTCGCCTCTGTATTTGCTGTATTCTGGCTGTGTCTCTCAGGAGCAATCTACATCCGGCTCCTGTGGGTCTGCACTTCTTTGCTTCATCGATCTTGTCTAATTGGGTGGCTGTATATGTATGGGCCACATGTGGGGCAGGCTCTGAATGGGTGTTCCTTCAGTCTCTGTTTTAATCTTTGCCTCTCCCTTCCCTGCCAAGGGTATTCTTTTTCCTCATTTAAAGAAGGAGTGAAGCATTCACATTTTGATCATCTGTCTTGAGTTTCGTTTGTTCTAGGGATCTAGGGTAATTCAAGCATTTGGGCTAATAGCCACTTATCAATGAGTGCATACCATGTATGTCTTTCTGTGATTGGGTTAGCTCACTCAGGATGATATTTTCCAGTTCCAACCATTTGCCTACGAATTTCATAAACTCGTTGTTTTTGATAGCTGAGTAATATTCCAATGTGTAGATGTACCACATTTTCTGTATCCATTCCTCTGTTGAAGGGCATCTGGGTTCTTTCCAGTTTCTGGCTATTATAAATAAGGCTGCGATGAACATAGTGGAGCACGTGTCTCTTTTCTATGTTGAGGCATCTTTTGGGTATATGCCCAAGAGAGGTATAGCTGGATCCTCAGGCAGTTCAATGTCCAATTTTCTGAGGAACCTCCAGACTGATTTCCAGAATGGTTTTACCAGTCTGCAATCCCACCAACAATGGAGGAGTATTCCTCTTTCTCCACATCCTCGCCAGCATCTGCTGTCACCTGAGTTTTTGATCTTAGCCATTCTCACTGGTGTGAGGTGAAATCTCAGGGTTGTTTTGATTTGCATTTCCCTTATGACTAAAGATGTTGAACATTTCTTTAGGTGTTTCTCAGCCATTCGGCATTCCTCAGCTGTGAATTCTTTGTTTAGCTCTTAACCCCATTTTTTAATAGGGTTATTTGTTTCCCTGCGGTCTAACTTCTTGAGTTCTTTGTATATTTTGGATATAAGGCCTCTATCCGTTGTAGGATTGGTAAAGATCTTTTCTCAATCTGTTGGTTGCCGTTTTGTCCTAACCACAGTGTCCTTTGCCTTACAGAAGCTTTGCTATTTTATGAGATCCCATTTGTCGATTCTTGATCTTAGAGCATAAGCCATTGGAGTTTTGTTCAGGAAATTTTTTCCAGTGCCCATGTGTTCCAGATGCTTCCCTAGTTTTTCTTCTATTAGTTTGAGTGTGTCTGGTTTGATGTGGAGGTCCTTGATCCACTTGGACTTAAGCTTTGTACAGGGTGATAAGGATGGATCGATCTGCATTCTTCTACATGTTGCCCTCCAGTAGAACCAGCACCATTTGCTGAAAATGCTATCTTTTTTCCATTGGATGGTTTTGGCTCCTTTGTCAAAAATCAAGTGCCCATAGGTGTGTGGGTTCATTTCTGGGTCTTCAATTCTATTCCATTGGTCTATCTGTCTGTCTCTATACCAATACCATGCAGTTTTTATCACTATTGCTCTGTAATACTGCTTGAGTTCAGGGATAGTGATTCCCCCTGAAGTCCTTTTATTGTTGAGGATAGCTTCAGCTATCCTGGGTTTTTTGTTATTCCAGATGAATATGCAAATTGTTCTGGCTAACTCTTTGAAGAATTGGATTGGTATTTTGATGGGGATTGCATTGAATCTGTAGATTGCTTTTGGTAAAATGGCCATTTTTACTATATTAATCCTGCCAATCCATGAGCATGGGAGATCTTTCCATCTTCTGAGGTCTTCTTCAATTTCTTTCCTCAGTGTCTTGGAGTTCTTATTGTACAGATCTTTTACTTGCTTGGTTAAAGTCACACCGAGGTACTTTATATCATTTGGGTCTATTATGAAGGGTGTCGTTTCCCTAATTTCTTTCTCGGCTTGTTTCTCTTTTGTATAGAGGAAGGCAACTGATTTATTTGAGTTAATTTTATACCCAGCCACTTTGCTGAAGTTGTTTATCAGCTTTAGTAGTTCTCTGGTGGAACTTTTGGGATCACTTAAATATACTATCATGTCATCTGCAAATAGTGATATTTTGACCTCTTCTTTTCCGATCTGTATCCCCTTGATCTCCTTTTGTTGTCTGATTGCTCTGGCTAGAACTTCAAGAACTATATTGAATAAGTAGGGAGAGAGTGGGCAGCTTTGTCTAGTCCCTGATTTTAGTGGGTTGCTTCAAGTTTCTCTCCATTTAGTTTAATGTTAGCAACTGGTTTGCTGTATATGGCTTTTACTATGTTTAAGTATGGGCCTTGAATTCCTATTCTTTCCAGGACTTTTATCATGAAGGGGTGTTGAATTTTGTCAAATGCTTTCTCAGCATCTAATGAAATGATCATGTGGTTTTGTTCTTTCAGTTTGTTTATATAATGGATCACGTTGATGGTTTTCCGTATATTAAACCATCCCTGCATGCCTGGGATGAAGCCTACTTGATCGTGGTGGATGATTGTTTTGATGTGCTCTTGAATTCGGTGTGCCAGAATTTTATTGAGTATTTTTGCGTCGATATTCATAAGGGAAATTGGTCTGAAGTTCTCTTTCTTTGTTGTGTCTTTGTGTGGTTTAGGTATAAGAGTAATTGTGGCTTCGTAGAAGGAATTCGGTAGGGCTCCATCTGTTTCAATTTTGTGGAATAGTTTGGATAATATTGGTATGAGGTCTTCTATGAAGGTTTGATAGAATTCTGCACTAAACCCGTCTGGACCTGGGCTCTTTTTGGTTGGGAGACCTTTAATGACTGCTTCTATTTCCTTAGGAGTTATGGGGTTGTTTAACTGGTTTATTTGTTCCTGATTTAACTTTGATACCTGGTATCTGTCTAGGAAATTGTCCATGTCCTGAAGATTTTCAAGTTTTGTTGAATATAGGTTTTTATAGTAAGATCTGATGATTTTTTGAATTTCCTCTGAATCTGTAGTTATGTCTCCCTTTTCATTTCTGATTTTGTTAATTTGGACGCACTCTCTGTGTACTCTCGTTAGTCTGGCTAAGGGTTTACCTATCTTGTTGATTTTCTCAAAGAACCAACTTTTGGTTCTGTTGATTCTTTCTATGGTCCTTTTTGTTTCTACTTGGTTGATTTCAGCTCTGAGTTTGATTATTTCCTGCCTTCTACTCCTCCTGGGTGTATTTGCTTCTTTTTGTTCTAGAGCTTTTAGGTGTGCTGTCAAACTGCTGACATATGCTCTTTCCTGTTTCTTTCTGCAGGCACTCAGCGCTATGAGTTTTCCTCTTAGCACAGCTTTCATTGTGTCCCATAAGTTTGGGTATGTTGTACCTTCATTTTCATTAAATTCTAAAAAGTTTTTAATTTCTTTCTTTATTTCTTCCTTGACCAGGTTATCATTGAGTAGAGCACTGTTCAATTTCCACGTATATGTGGGCATTCTTCCCTTATTGTTATTGAAGACCAGTTTTAGGCCGTGGTGGTCCGATAGCACGCATGGGATTATTTCTATCTTTCTGTACCTGTTGAGGCCCGTTTTTTGATCAATTATATGGTCAATTTTGGAGAAAGTACCATGAGGAGCTGAGAAGAAGGTATATCCTTTTGCTTTAGGATAGAATGTTCTATAAATATCTGTTTAAGTCCATTTGGCTCATGACTTCTCTTAGTCTGTCGACATCACTGTTTAATTTCTGTTTCCATGATCTGTCCATTGATGAGAGTGGGGTGTTGAAATCTCCCACTATTATTGTGTGAGGTGCAATGTGTGTTTTGAGCTTTAGTAAGGTTTCTTTTACGTATGTAGGTGCCCTTGTATTTGGGGCATAGATATTTAGGATTGAGAGTTCATCTTTGTGGATTTTTCCTTTGATGAATATGAAGTGTCCTTCCTTGTCTTTTTTGATGACTTTTAGTTGGAAATTGATTTTATTTGATATTAGAATGGCTACTCCGGCTTGCTTCTTTTGACCATTTGCTTGGAAAGTTGTTTTCCAGCCTTTCACTCTGAGGTAGTGTCTGTCTTTGTCTCTGAGGTGTGTTTCCTGTAGGCAGCAGAATGCAGGGTCCTCGTTGAGTATCCAGTTTGTTAATCTATGTCTTTTTATTGGGGAGTTGAGGCCATTGATATTGAGAGATATTAAGGAATAGTGATTATTGCTTCCCGTTATATTCATAATTGGATGTGAGGTTATGCTTGTGTGCTTTCATTCTCTTTGTTTTGTTGCCAAGACGATTAGTTTCTTGCTTCTTCTAGGATATAGCTTGCCTCCTTATGTTGGGCTTTACCATTTATTATCCTTTGTAGTGCTGGATTTGTAGAAAGATATTGTGTAAATTTGGTTTTGTCCTGGAATATCTTGGTTTCTCCATCAATGTTAATTGAGAGTTTTGCTGGACACAGTAACCTAGGCTGGCATTTGTGTTCTCTTAGGGTCTGTATGACATCAGTCCAGGATCTTCTGGCCTTCATAGTTTCTGGCGAGAAGTCTGGTGTGATTCTGATAGGTCTGCCTTTATATGTTACTTGAACTTTTTCCCTTACTGCTTTTAATATTCTTTCTTTATTTTGTGCGGTTGGTGTTTTGACAATTATGTGACGGGAGGTGTTCCTTTTCTGGTCCAATCTATTTGGAGTTCTGTAGGCTTCTTGTATGTCTATGGGTATCTCTTTTTTTAGGTTAGGGAAGTTTTCTTCTATGATTTTGTTGAAGATATTTACTGGTCCTTTGAGCTGGGAGTCTTCACTCTCTTCTATACCTAGTATCCTTAGGTTTGATCTTCTCATTGAGTCCTGGATTTCCTGTATGTTTTTGACCAGTAGCTTTTTCTGCTTTACATTATCTTTGACAGTTGAGTCAATGATTTCTATGGAATCTTCTGCTCCTGAGATTCTCTCTTCCATCTCTTGTATTCTGTTGGTGAAGCTTGTATCTACAGCTCCTTGTCTCTTCTTTTGGTTTTCTATATCCAGGGTTGTTTCCATGTGTTCTTTCTTGATTGCTTCGATTTCCATTTTTAATTCCTTCAACTGTTTGATTGTGTTTTCCTGGAATTCTTTCAGGGATTTTTGTGTGTCCTCTCTATGGGCTTCTACTTGTTTATTTATGTTTTCCTGGAATTCTTTCAGGGATTTTTGTGTCTCCTCTCTATGGGCTTCTACTTGTTTATTTATGTTTTCCTGGATTTCTTTCAGGCATTTTTGCGATTCCTCTCTGTAGGCTTCTACTTGTTCTCTAAGGGAGTTCTTCACGTCTTTCTTGAAGTCCTCCAGCATCATGATCAAAAATGATTTTGAAACTAGATCTTGCTTTTCTGGTGTGTTTGGATATTCCATGTTTGTTTTGATGGGAGAATTGGGCTCCGATGGTGCCATGTAGTCTTGGTTTCTGTTGCTTGGGTTCCTGCGCTTGCCTCTTGCCATCTGATTATCTCTAGTGTTACTTTGTTCTGCTATTTCTGACAGTGGCTAGACTGTCCTATAAGCCTTTGTGTCAGGAGTGCTGTAGACCTGTTTTCCTCTCTTTCAGTCAGTTATGGGGACAGAGTGTTCTGCTTTCGGGCATGTAGTTTTTCCTCTCTACAGGTCTTCAGCTGTTCCTGTGGGCCTGTGTCTTGAGTTCACCAGGCACCTTTCTTGCAGCAGAAAATTTGGTCTTACCTGTGGTCCCGAGGCTCAAGTTTGCTCGTGGGGTGCTGCCCACGGGCTCTCTGCAGAGGCAGCAACCAGGAAGACCTGTGCCACCCCTTCCGGGAGCTTCAGTGCACCAGGGTTCCAGATGGTCTTTGGCTTTTTCCTCTGGCGTCCGAGATGTGTGTGCAGAGAGCAGTCTCTTCTGTTTTCCCAGGCTTGTCTGCCTCTCTGAAGGTTTAGCTCTCCCTCCCACGGGATTTGGGTGCAGAGAACTGTTTATCCGGTCTGTTTCCTTCAGGTTGTGGTGGTGTCTCAGGCAGGGGTCCTGCCACTCCTGGGCCCTCCCCCACGGGAGCCCAGAGGCCTTATACAGTTTCCTCTTGGGCCAGGGATGTGGGCAGGGGTGAGCAGTGTTGGTAGTCTCTTCCGCTCTGCAGCCTCAGGAGTGCCCACCTGACCAGGCGGTTGGGTCTCTAAGAGAACTAATTTTTGAGAAGCTAAATGACTGTACTATATTTTATTGAAGATTTAAATGATAAAATCATTTCCAATATGTTGGTTGCTACTTTGTCTTATTGACAGTGTCCTTTGCCTTACAGAAGCTTTGCAATTTTATGAGGTCTCATTTGTCTATTCTTGATCCTAGTGCATAAGCTATTGCTGTTCTGTTCAGGAAAGATTCCCCTGTGCCTATGTGTTTGAGGCTCTTCCCTACTTTCTCCTCTATTAGTTTCAGTGTATCTGCTTTTATATGGAGGTCTTTGATGCACTTGGACTTGAACTTTGTACAAGGAGATAAGAATAGGTCAAAACAGCAACCAATAGATTGGAGTAAGATCTTTACCGATCCTACATTCGATAGAAGGCTAATATCTAATACATACCAAGAACTCAAGAAGTTAGACTC
Organism: Rattus norvegicus; assembly: GCF_021556685.1. Lineage (NCBI taxonomy): Eukaryota > Metazoa > Chordata > Mammalia > Rodentia > Muridae > Rattus > Rattus norvegicus. The sequence continues at coordinate 64,408,020 of NC_141548.1, forward strand.
TAGAGAATCAAATAATTAATGGGATACAGAGCTAAACAAACAATGTCAACTAAAGAATACCGAATGGCTGAGAAGCACAAAAAGAAAAGTTCAACATCTGTCATCACCACGGAAATGAAAATCAAAACAAACTTGAGATTCCACCTCACACCAGTCAGAATGGCTAAGATAAAAACTCAGGTTACAGCAGATACTGGTGAAGATGTGGAGAAATAGGAACAATAGACCATTGTTGGCAGGATTGCAAACTGGAGCAATCACTATGGAACTCAGCCTGGCAGTTCCTCATTAAATTGGATATAATACTACCTGAGGAACCAGCTCTATTGCTCCTGGGCCTATAAGAGATGCTACGACACATAACATGGACACATATTCTACTATGTTTAGTGCAGCCTTATTTATAATTACCAGAAGCTGGAAAGAACCCAGATGTCCTTCAACAGAGGAATGGATACAGACAGTGTGATGTTTTTACATAATGGAGTACTAGTCAGCTATTAAAAGCAATGACTGAACCCCCAGTGAACTAGACTATGGGGGGAGGGCGGCAATGGGGGAAGGGTTGGGAGGGGAACACCCATAAGGAAGGGGAGGGGGGAGGGGGATTTTGCCCGGAAACCGGGAAAGGGAATAACACTTGAAATGTATATAAGAAATACTCAAGTTAATTAAAAAAAAAAAAGCAATGACTACATAAATTTCTTATATTCACAATTCAAACACCATATGAAGCTCAGTAAGAAGGAAGACCAAAATGTAGATGCTGCAGTCCTTCTTCGAAGGGAGAGTAAAATACTCACAGGAGGAAATACAGGAACAAAGAGTAGAGCAGGGACTGAAGAAAAGGTCATCCAGAGCCTTACTGATACAGATGAGGATGCTTGCAACTAAACATGGATGGAACACGGGACCCCAATGGAGGAGTTACAGAAAAGAATGAAGAAGCTAAAGGAGTTTTCTACTCTATAGGAAGAACAACAGCATCAACCAACAAGATGCCCCAGAGTTCCTGGAGACTTAACCACCATCCAAAGAGTACACATTGAGTGAACAATGGCTCATGCAGTACATGTAGCAGAAGATGAGATTGTCTAACATCAATAGGAGGAGAAGACCTTGGTCCTGTGAAGGCTCATTTCCCCAGTGTAGGAGAATGCCAGGGCATTGAGGTCAGAGCATCTTCATAGAAGCAGGGGAAGGGGTATGGGATGGGAGAGAGGGAAAAGGGGATACCATTTTAACTGTTAATACATTAAATATCCAAAAAACCCAAAGAATAAAAAAGGTAACCCTGTCAAAAAATAACATACATGGTATGTACTCACTAATAACTAGATATTAGCCCAAAACTTCGGAATACCCAATAAAAAATTCGTAGGCCATATGAAGCTCAGAGAGAAGGAAGAACAAAATGTGCATGCTTCAGTCCTTCGTAGAAAGGGGAAGAACATACTCACAGGAGGCAATACAGAGACAAAGAGTAGAGCGGGGACAGAAGGCAAGCCAATAGAGAGACTCCCCTACCTGGAAATCCATCCTATATACATCAACCAAACCCAATCACTATATTGCTGATGCCAAGAAGTGCTTGCTGACAGAGTGTCTCCTGAGAGGCTCTGTCACAGCCCTGCTGATACAGATGAAGATCTTTGCAGCTAAGCATCAGACTGAGCATGGAGACCTCAATGGAGGAGTTAGAGAAAGGACTGAAGGAGCAGGAGTTTGCAACCCCATAGAAAGAACAATAGTATCAACCAAGCAGATGCTCCAGAACTTCTGGGGCCTAAACTCCCAACCAGAGTACACATGGCAAGAACAATGGCTCAAGCAGCATATGTAGCAGAGGATGGCATTAAAAGGCATCAATAGGAGGAGAAACCCTTGGTCCTGTGATAGCTCATTTTCCTAGTGTAGGGGAGTGCCAGGGTGTTGAGTTGGGAGTGGGTAGATGGGAGTGGGAGCATCTTTATAGAAACTGGGGGGAGGGGAGGTGAACTGGAGGAGAGAGAGGTGATAACATTTGAAATATAAATACATCAAATATCCAATAAAAAGTATATAATCATTAGAACCATAGGGAATAATTTTTATTCCTATGGGTTAATATACCTTCGATTAAATCGGTGTGTGCCAAGTTATTTTATTTTTTCAATTTCACCTTGAAAAATTGTTCCAATAAAAATGCTCATTTCTTATTACTACTGTTTGCTATTGATTATTTCAACATCAAAGACAAACATTAGAAGCTTGAAGACAGTAATAGAATCAAACTTGATAAAATTCTATAAAAAATATTTTAGAGATAGAAAATACATTTGGACTAAAATGATTACACCTTATATCTAAATGAATTATTTAAATGAATTAAACAAAGTATATAAAAAGTATAAAATTAAAATCTGTAGTTTTGAGTAATTTTTACAAACAAAATAGCAATAAATGGTTGGCAATAATGTTTTCTAGATGTAAACTGGAATGTTTCTCAACAGATTATATGCACAACTCCTTACTCAGAGATACTGCTTGAATTACAATTATAATATATTTGACAGTTATTCAATCTTATTTATAAATTAGTGTTAAGAGTAACATGAATAGTGAGGCAATTCAAAATTAATGTGACTGATGAGAATGAGCATTTGGATCACATTAAGGAAATATTTCAGGAAAATTTACATCCAGACACACTCACTATCTTGTGTTATAACTAACTAAATTAATCCCTCTCCTAAGGAATCACAAAACATAAAGAAGATGTAGAAAGGTTCTAAGAGCCAAGCGGCATGGGGGAAACTAAGAAACAAAGCTCATATGAACTCATAGAGACTGAAGCACCATACCCAGGGCCTGCGTGGGCTTATATCAAGTTCTCTGCATGTATATCATGGCCTCCAATTTAATGTCTTTATGGGATCCCGGAGTATGTGAATGATGGGGTCTCTGATTCTGGTGCCTTCGGGCTTTTTCTTCATATTTGTCTGTCTTGTCCAACTGTAATACAATAGTTTTGTTTTATCATGCATATTTATTTTATTTTGTTGTATTTTATTATTATCACTCCTAAAAAGTCTATGTGTTCTCTAGTAAGACACAGAAAAGGAATTGAAGTTGATAAGAACAGAAGTGAAGAGGAACTGAGGAAAGGAGAGGGAACTGAGAAAAAGAGTTATTATAATCAGAATGTATTGTGAGGAAAAAATATCTCCACTCAATAAAGTGGAAAGCAATAAAATGTGCTAAATTAGAAAAATCAAGATTCTACAAAATATTATCAATGGCAGGAAGTATAAACCTCTGAAGACTCTTCATGGGGAGTTCATTCTTTGTGGTTCTGAAAGCATGAGTATTAGTGATCAGGTAGCAAGGTAGGTCTCCGGAGATCCTATAGTTATAGATAAACTGCTTTTTCATGCTCCTGGGCTGTTGCCTAGTTCTGTCTCCTTAGTGGAATATATATTACCCTCAAGATTCTTCCAATAATCCCATGCAAATTTTAATATTTCTGAAAATGCAGTTTTATAAGAGATAACACTTCATACAAAGCAATTTCATTCTTAAGGTTCATAGTTGGCATGAAGTTCATTTGTGCTCTATTTCCTGTTTGATGTTTTCTAATTTGTTATAAAATTAGAAACCTCCATTAGTATTTTGTCTTTTTTTCAATTTAGTATTATACTGAAGTTGTTTATAGTGGCTTATTTCCAAAGTAGCTATTTTCTTTCAATTTGAGCTATAATTATAAACCCAGTGTGAAAATATTGAGGAGGAAAGTTGCATTATAATCATCCATCTTCACTCTTGTAGGGAGATTGGTTGCAGAACCCCATGGGCATTCTCTGTGGGAGCTCAATATTTTATATAAGACAGAGAAGTGTCTTCATATGACATATGGCCTGTCTTGCATTTGAACTCATTTCTGTGTTACCTGAGTATTGTAAAAGCTTAGTAAGTTGTTGTGAACTGACATTATTTCAGGAATAAGAGCAAGATGAAAAGGTCTGTATGTGTCCAGTCTAATTGTAGTAGTCTGTGTATTGTCAATTTGAATTTTGTTTAATTTATTGAGGAAGAATTCAAGATGTAGAGACCCAAATGTATCTAAATTTAGTGTAATAAGGATAATACACATGACTAATGCTCGGAATAAATGGAAATTGAATGCATTTAAAGATAAATAAACAGGTAGATGGATGGATAAATGATAAATGGAAACATTAATATATGATAAATGGATACATGGATGGATGAATAAATATAAGATAGAAATATAAATGATAGCCATAAATATGTACGACTGATTATATATTAATGAGTATATAATTTTGTGGGATGATATATAAATAGATAAATAGTTGGTAAATTGATGATATTAGCAGTAGATAGAAAATACAAGATAGAACGCTCTTACCTACTCAAAATTATACTTACAACATATATGATGCAGAGGAATACAACCTGAATGCCACCACTAAGAAACAACAATGAAAACTGAATACAATAAAAGAATGTTGTCCTTATTATGTGCTTGGATTTTTTGTTTGTTTGTTTGTTTTGTATATCATTTTATCATAAATTTATATAGGAGGTTGGTAAGCATTTTATAAGATTACAAAGTCAGTAACAAAAAGACTGCCAAAGTTCGAGAGATGATTGAGAATGTCCAATTTCCAGTGTTTCCTCTACTATTAGAGTCTATGTTCTCAAATATTATCTTCCTGTAACCATTTTTCATTAAAGAAATTTTATTTTATACAGATTAAATATCACTGTAAGGAGAGCTGGGAATAGCAGCTTCTTAAGAGAGATTGACAAATTTTGTTACAAGATGATAGGGTCAAACTCTACCACTCAGAAAACATCTAATAAATTCATTCACTAAAAGATACCATAATTTTGACGAAATAATTAACATCGTTAGTAGAATCAATGTTAGCAAATTTATGAATGACCAAGTAAAGCACATGAAATGTAGAGTAAATATTGCATTATGTTTTCTCACGACAAAGGCAATTATCCCCTTACTTAGAGAAATTGCATGTAATAATAATGTGTCAAAATATGTTTAAATCTCTTTGCTATATTATACATATTGAAAGAATACTCAGCTTCATTGACAATATTGTCTAAAACTTTATATTGTCTAAATAATTATACTTCAAAATGTTTTAAAGCTCTCTATTAGAATAATTGAAAAATATTGAAAAATATTATATAATTTTAACTATAGTATTTTATATAAAGAAAAATGAGTAGACTTAAATATAAATGGAACCTCCTACTCACTTCTGACTTCTCAGAATTTCATAATAATTATTTCAAGGAAAACTAAGAACCTTATCTATGATTAATATCTGTAAGAAACTATTTGTGAATGTTCCCTAAAAACTGCCTGAACAGTCATTGCAAGTCATATGTTATTTCTGCCAATGTGCAGAACCAATGAAGAGGAGCAGACTCTGACTTTAAGAGAGAGCTATGAAACAGATTAATGATCCACAGAAAGAACATGTACTGTGCACACATCATGAAGGGGTTCATTCCGATACCAATATCCACTAAGTTTGCAATTGTTTCACTTTTTAAATGTGTTATTTGAATCAATTGGTACATAAAAGCTATATTTTATGAGTCTTTCTTTTACCAATAACTACAATGTTTTTAATTTAATATTGTAACTTCTGCAATCTGAAGCAATCAATATCCAGCCTTAACCTCACATTTCTGAGAGTAAGGAAAGGACTTAACCCAGAACACTGGTATTTTTACTGCTCTATACGAATGTTTTATAATTGCTTTCAGGAAATTAATTTATACAAAACTCTTCATAACTCGTTCTTATGCAAATTACAATTGTTGTTCCCACCAGAAATCTACTCAAGCAAACCAGTCACTAGTACCACCGAGCTTCCTCTGAGTGCAAAAAATAGCATATCAAGTTGCTCAAAGCAGAGATGCAGGTGGCGTTAATATTTTCAAGATTTTATTTTTAGTCTTTTCTGTTAAAGAAATTCCATTATATTTGTCATTCTTCATAATATACCATCTTTTGTCACGTTGACTCAAAGAGAATTTGAAATATGACTATCTGATAACAACCTTATATACAGTAAATACCCACTAAAGAAGTCCTCTGACGTGCCTCCTTTTGCTGGTGCAGAGATTGAAAGTTCCTGTCTTAACTCGTGTTACAATTGCTATGATTAAACAAAACAACCAAAAGCAACTTGGGGAGAAAAGGGTTTAGTTTGCTCCCATTTCCATATAAGTGTTCACCATCAAAATCCGTGAGGGCGGGAACCCACACATGATAGGAACCTAGAAGCCTGAACTGAAGCAGAGGCCATCAAAAGTACTGTTTACTAACTTTCTCCCCTTGGCTTGCAGAGCTTGCTTTCTTCTGGAAAAGGTGACTACCTGCCCTCATTAGCTTTATCCATGATGGGTTCAGCACTCCCTAACCAATTGCTGCTCAGGAAATTGCCGATAGCCTGATGTTATGGAGACATTTTCTCCATTAGGGCTCCCTCTAACGACTCTAGTGCCGGAGCAAGCCTGTCCAGTGAACCCAGAAACCATGACTGGGGGAGTAAGGATTATTACAGGAAAGGCAAAAAGAAAGATACAAGAGACAGAGATGAGAAGGCTGCCTGTCAATACCATGACTGCAAGCAAAATTATTTTCTCCGTGTCTTTTAAAGGCAAGCAACACAAAGCACGACCAATTCCAGTTAGGAAAACAATTTTCAGAAATGCTTACATAGCAAGTTTATTATACACAGTATCTATATTTGAATTAGGCTGTTTACTTCAGACTTGGACAGTCTCTCAAGGACCTATGCATAAGCAGAGGAACTTGGCAGGGTTTAACTCACATCATAATTAAAAACAAAGCCATATCTACAACCCAATTTATGATTAATCACAATCAAGAAGTCAGCCAAACTTAACTCCAGAAGTGCTCCTCACACTCAAGCTTATGTAAAATATACATAAAACTAGTCATTACACTTATCACCTTCTTCAACATTACTTATTGTGTTGTTCAACTCATATGTTAAACCCAATATTATCATCTTTAAGAAATATATTACACATTCAATAGTCCTACACAAATATAAATACAGGCAGCCCTAAATTTAATTTGAGTAGTAAATAAAACAAAGAGACATGAACTTGAAATAGAAGGAAATGCGTAGGGGATATATATATGTGTGTGTATGTATATGATTTTATATGCATATGATTTTTTATATATGATTTATGTATATGATTTATATATATGAATTAAATGGAAATATTAACTCAAAACAGTAGAAGTTGAAAGTTGAAGATTTGCTTTAATAAAGGATTTGGACATCAACCTCCCAAATTAATTCATATATATTGTGACAAGTATCTTTTTCTTATTTTTATATGTAATGATACAATTTCTCTTTCTGTAGCATAGTTTCCCAATAGTGTGCATCTTTATATTTCAAATTTTGTTTTCATTTTCAAAAATTTTAACCCCTTGCATGTCATCTACCTACAAACTTTACAATGTTTCTCACTTCTTTCCCTTTCAAACTCATTGACTCTTTTTATTAGATGTTTTACATCTAGATTTTTTCCTCCTTCACCTCCTTTATCTTCTTTTCCTGCTTTTATAACTTCCTATAACCTTTAAATACCTCATTCAACTCCTAAGCTTTGTAACATCATACAAAAAATATTTTAAAAATACCGTTCTAATTCATTCTTTTGTATGTGTGATATGTAGGTATGCTTACTTATATACCCTGTGTGTATTTTTGTGTGTATATGCTGATGACTCTATTTAGTGTTTAGTGTGGCTTCTGTAAATTACTTTAGGACTGGCCACTTTGTATAGGATAACAAATAGCAGTGGGCTGTTATTCCTTGAGGGCCTCATTTTCTGTCTCTCAGTAATCATTAGTTGCCTATAGTGTTTTGTCTTATGGAGGTACTCTTGGAGGATTGTTTTTCCTATTAAATCATGATGGCTATTGATACGTTCATTGTTGTTTATGTAGGCATATGGTTGATATATCATGTGTGTAGCTTCTCTGCTATTTCTCAGAGAAATAATCTCAGCAAACTTCCTAGTCCTTTCACAAACTTCTACCACCTATTCTATGATGGTCTTGAACATTAAGTAATGGAGTTGTATAGTAGATTTTTAGTTGTTAGAACTGGGATCCCTTGTTTTCTATTGATCTCTGTGTTGTTGCCAGTTGTGATTTTCTGAAGTGGTTCCTATTGTTGTAAAGATAAGGTTACTTGGAGAGGGAAGAGAGCGCTATACTTGTCTATGTATAATGTTAAGCTTTAGAATTATGCTGGTCTCATTCACTGTTAGTAATAGGTCCTCTTCTAAGAGCTATGAACTTATTAGCACCCAGTATTTAGAAAAATGAAATTAGAAGCCCAGAATAGCACTTTGTTCAATATATCTACTTAATACTCCCAAATCAGCCCATCTTTTGCCATAGTTAATAGAGAAGTTGAACAAAAATGTATATACCATTAAAATTTATTTTAAATAGGTTAAAAGAAGACAAGAAAGTGGTGTCCAATATTGATCCAGAAATTAAAACATAACTTTAGAAATTTATATCAGAATCATATAAGATATTACCCTAAACTATGTAAATGCATACATATCACCTAAGAGTTACTAGTTATTTAATACAATAAAATTTCAGGGAGATTTATGTTAATAGCCTATGTTAATAGCCTATGTGGTAGGCTATAATTCTTAGTGGATTAATTATGTTTCTTTTGGTGTCCAAAAGAGATAAAATAAATCCATAAGAAATTGAAAGTCTTCAAACATTCACCTTCACAGTACGAATGGATCACAAAATTCTATTGAAAAAGTTTATAAACTGCATACAACTCTCCAATTACTGAAAAGATAGCAGAAGTTATACAAGATTCTGATATTGGAATTCAGAACGGAGAGAACTAAAATGGCAAAGGAAATGGCAAAATAGAAGACCTGGTTTGTGGTGGTGATGTGTTTGTTTTTTCACTTATTCTAAATTGGTTCTTGTTTCGCCATAGTATTTCATTTATGACTATGATTTCTACCTGACTGGGTTAACCCTGAAAAGAAAAAATTCTCTCCCTCAACCTTCATGAACATTAAAATCACCCAAAAAATGAATGATTTTGCCTGTGCTACATAAATACATGAATACATGAGGTCTTCCAGTAAAATAGTTCAAAGACCTATAAATAGCATGACAGAATTTCATTCATCTCAGGATCTCAGGAATTTTCCTTGTGTTTCTGGATTTTTGGTTGTTTTTTGTTTTGAATTTTATAATGAATGAAATACAGAGGCAGTTCTTAAGCGATGTCTTTCTTGTTCTCAAGTAAATACCATATGATGCTCCCTTATTAAATTATAAATATTGCTTGTTGATGTCTTATTTCAGTTATTCATACTCAATTGCCTATTTTAAATCATTTCCAAAAACAATAAGATTTTTATATCCCTTATACCCTAACAAAATAACTAAATAATGACTAATATAATCATCTGCAATATATATATATTGCATTTTTACCTGTATGTGTTTACACATTTCTATGCAGGTAAATATGGAGGTCTGGTATCAACATTGGGTGTTCTCTGTGGCATCTGAAATTAATTAGGCAAGATTTCTCACTGAACCAGAAGATCGCCAATCATAACTAAGTCTACCTGGGAAAATTACCCCAGGGAACCTCCAATATCTTTCTCCACAGTATTAGAATTACTGGACACAAGCACATCTGCTCAGCTTTTGTGGGGATTCAGCGGATTTGTTTAGGTCTCACGCTTGTGTGACAAACACTTTATCCACTGAACTGTGTCCCCCATGTCCTATTACATTTATTTTGGTCAGAGAAATATTGTAAAATAACTATAAAACATAAGTCTTGAATTTGATTTTTCAATCTTCTTTCCAGTCTCTATTGTCTTTGAACAAAATAAATGTTCTTGGGCTCTCAACCTATAAGGAAATTGAAAAGGAATAATTCTAACTTCTACATGTTTAAAGTTCACAAATTGTAACTTAACAAATAAATATACTAGAAAATAAGCATATCTTCTACAAATATTGTCAGTAACTAAATGGTAATACTGCATTTCACTTTTTTATTGCATAAGTTTTATTTTTATAGCTAACATCTAAGCAGAATATTATTTTAAAGAAAATTACAAAATTCCTTTTTATATTTATTCTTTAATCTTGTTTTACAGTCCAGATTTTATCCCCCTCCTGGTTCACTTTCAGACTGTTTGACTTCCCATACGTCTAGAAACTTCTCTAGTATAATATAATTAGGTCTGCACACTTGTGCAATAGTACATTGTATAAAACATTAGGCTTTAGTGATGGAGGTTATTTGTTCCTTTAGTAAAAAGGTGGCAAGGGCATTCAGATTAATTTGATGATTTTAAATACTAACTGAAAGGTAGTTAGCTATCTTTTTCTTAAACACGGACCTGCTATCTGTTTTCTCTTAATTATTAGAATCAGTCAAGCAACCTGCAGCATTTGTACTAGGCTTCATCTCAAGAGATCTCACTGATATCACTGCCCAAAAAGGGAATTCAAATTCCATTATACCCCATTATCTTACGGAGCATTTTACTTCTGCTAGCTTTAATTAAGTTAAAATCTGTTTCACTTACATCACTGATTAAAACTAATTGAGTTTGTTGCTTAATCCTATCAGAAAACTTTTATTGCTTAAAACAGTTTCATGTTCAAAAAGAATTGTTCAAGGGGAGTGAGTACAATATCAAGACTAGATGCTATTTCATTACTGTCATTTATATACTATCTGGATTTATCATGCTTGTTAAATTGTATCATATTCAATTGCCAGTGATCATTTTGTTTGTATATTTAGAAAGCAATGAATGTTTAAAAGTGATAATAATTTCATGACATATTTAAAATTAGGAGAAATAAGCAAAAGGTTGTTTGAATTTGAGAAATGCTTTACACTTTATTCACTTATTTTGATTATATTCTTTCATGATGTAGAAACAATCATAAATTGATGTTTAAAATAGTAAATTGTACATGTTATATTACTAGAGAAATCATGATAATATTTCATATTTGCCACAAATTCACCAATTACTGTAAATGAACAAGGAAATAGCAGAGAAACTGTTCTATTTGCTTTTTTAAGATTCAAAAAATAAGGTCTTAAAATACAGTGTTCCTATTTACGACTAATGCTATTTTGCAAATTTACAGCTCATGGAACCAAGCCATTGTGCTGTAGCCAAATCTCTTAGGAGATCTTTTAGTCTTTTGCAGTCAAGAAGAAGACAAAGCAGCCCTTAGTCTTGCCAAGGTTGGACCCTCAGTGTAAGGGAATGTCGGGACTAGGGTGTGGGGGTGTTGGAAGGGGGAGTGGATTGGGTGGGGAACACCCTTATAGAAGAAGGGGAGTGGGAGGGGATAGGGGCTTTATGGACAGGAAACTGGGAAAAGGAATAACATTTGAAATGTAAATAAAAAATATCCAATAAAAGAATATTTCAAAAAAAGAGTACAAAAAGATTGCAACTCTCAAGAAAAAATAGAGATAGGATAAAATGCAAGTCCTAAGCTCATATGTCTGTGCATCAACTTAGCTGAATTAACAGCACTGTGAGTTTTCTTAAGATTTTCCAAGGCCAGAAAATATTTCTAGCCACCCCCCTGAAAAAAGTGTAAATTTTAAAGTAAAGGAGGAAAAAAAGTTATCTTTGTCAGGTCATTGCATTTAACATTGTATGTTTTTAATAATAATTCCTTAAACAAAAAGAGTGATAACTTGGAAGGTAAGAATTAAATGGTGTGTACATTCAAATTTTTGGTGGATTTCTGTACTTGAGCTATTATGGGTGAGCTTGTGTTTTACGCAAGATTATTTTTAGTTTGGTCTGATCAGCCAAATGTGGAGCACAAGTGATGCAATAGAGCAGTATTACAACCTGTCAGCAACCTCTTTAGTGGGCCAACCTCAATTTCTTTAGCTAAATTGTGTTTTTCCAAAGAAAGATCATTAATAATATTAATTAAGACACAAAGAACATATGTTAGAAAATTTTATGAGAAGAGTAATTTGGTAGCATGACATGTTATGATTGCATCTCCTCTGTATGCTGTAAGCATTCAAGAATACCTAACTTATTTGGTAGAGTTAGACAGTCAAGGAGCTGCTGTAAGTGAGACTAAGATAAGGTGATAGAATGACAGTAGAAAGTTCTCCATTCAGGTTTCACCTTCAATGCACTTTGATATAAGTGAAATATGTGCTCAATATCTTACCATTATTAATAAGAAAATAAGGATAGCCAATCCTGACAACAGTTAAGTTACAATTAATATATATCCGCTGCATTGAATGAAAATTGAGTTTGCTGTCTACAGCTTTGCGCTGCTGAAGGAGTCCGATCTCATCTGTAAGCACATTGTTCTTTGTTTTCTACCACAGCAACAAGCATCAGGGCAATAAGTAACATGAGGAAAAAGGGTTTATTTTGTCCTAGACCCCATAGCACATCATGATATTTCTAAACTAATTTAATGCACATTTTATTACTATGATATATTATTTAAGCATATGTACACTGAGGGAAGGAACTCTAGGCAGAAATCTTGAAGCAGGAGCTGAAACTAAGACCATGAAGGGTCTCTGCTTACTGGTGTGCTCTCTATGATCTACTAAGCAGGGCTCTTTGAAGCGATAGAGTCTCCTCTGCTTAGATGTGGCAAAACTCACAATAATCTGTGCTCTCCCAAGCCACTCATTAGTAAGAAAATGCTTTAGAACTACATGTCAAAATGACAGAGGCCTTTTCTCACTTGAGATTCTCTTGCAAAATAACTGTATTTTGTGTCAAGTTGACAAAAAGCTAACCAGCACAAACATGAAAAGATATGACATCCGTTTACCGGAAGTCCCACACCATCGGATCCCGGCCCACAGCAGCTCTCTGCTCCCAGACCCTGTGAGAGAGAGACCCAACCGCCTGGTCAGGTGGGCACTCCTGAGGCTGCAGAGCGGAAGAGACCACCAACACTGTTCACCCCTGCCCACATCCCTGGCCCAAGAGGAAACTGTATAAGGCCTCTGGGCTCCCGTGGGGGAGGGCCCAGGAGCAGCAGGACCCCTGCCTGAGACAACGCAGGAACCTGAAGGAAACAGACCGGATAAACAGTTGTCTGCACCCAAATCCCGTGGGTGGGAGAGCTAAACCTTCAGAGAGGCAGACAAGCCTGGGAAACCAGAAGAGACTGATCTCTGTACATACATCTCGGACGCCAGAGGAAAACACCAAAGGCCATCTGGAACCCTGGTGCATGGAAGCTCCCGGAAGAGGCGGCACAGGTATTCCTGGTTGCTGCCACCGCAAAGAGCCCATGGGCAGCACCCCACAAGCAAACATGAGCCTCGGGACCACAGGTAAGACCAACTTTTCTGCTGCAAGAAAGCTGCCTGGTGAACTCAAGACACAGGCCCACAGGAACAGCTGAAGACCTGTAGAGAGGAAAAACTACACGCCTGAAAGAAGAACACTCTGTTCCCATAACTGGCTGAAAGAAAACAGGGAAACAGGTCTACAGCACTCCTGACACACAGGCTTATAGGACAGTCTAGCCACTGTCAGAAATAGCAGAACAAAGTAACACTAGAGATAATCTGATGGCGAGAGGCAAGCGCAGGAACCCAAGCAACAGAAACCAAGATTACTTGGCATCATCGGAGCCCAATTCTCCCACCAAAACAAACATGGAATATCCAAACAAACCAGAAAAGCAAGATCTAGTTTCAAAATCATATTTGATCATGATGCTGGAGTACTTCAAGAAAGATGTGAAGAACTCCCTTAGGGAAACACAGGAAAACATTAATAAACAAGTAGAAGCCTACAGAGTGGAATCTCAAAAATCCCTGAAAGAATTCCAGGAAAACACAATCAAACAGTTGAAGGAATTAAAAATGGAAATAGAAGCAATCAAGAAAGAACACATGGAAACAACCCTGGATATAGGAAACCAAAAGAAGAGACAAGGAGCTGTAGATACAAGCTTCACCAAGAGAATACACGAGATGGAAGAGAGAATATCAGGAGCAGAAGATTCCATAGAAATCATTGACTCAACTGTCAAAGATAATGTAAAGCAGAAAAAGCTACTGGTCCAAAACATACAGGAAATCCAGGACAAAATGAGAAGATCAAACCTAAGGATAATAGGTATAGAAGAGAGTGAAGACTCCCAGCTCAAAGGACCAGTAAATATCTTCAACAAAATCATAGAAGAAAACTTCCCTAACCTAAAAAAAGAGATACCCATAGGCATAGAAGAAGCCTACAGAACTCCAAATAGATTGGACCAGAAAAGAAACACCTCCTGTCACATAATAGTCAAAACACCAAACGCACAAAATAAAGAAAGAATATTAAAAGCAGTAAGGGAAAAAGGTCAAGTAACATATAAAGGCAGACCTATCAGAATCACACCAGACTTCTCGCCAGAAACTATGAAGGCCAGAAGATCCTGGACTGATGTCATACAGACCCTAAGAGAACACAAATGCCAGCCCAGGTTACTGTATCCTGCAAAACTCTCAATTAACATAGATGGAGAAACCAAGATATTCCATGACAAAACCAAATTTACACAATATCTTTCTACAAATCCAGCACTACAAAGGATAATAAATGGTAAAGCCCAACATAAGGAGGCAAGCTATGACCTAGAAGAAGCAAGAAAATAATCATCTTGGCAACAAAACAAAGAGAAAGAAAGCACACAAACATAACCTCACATCCAAATATGAATATAACGGGAAGCAATAATCACTATTCCTTAATATCTCTCAACATCAATGGCCTCAACTCCCCAATAAAAAGACATAGATTAACAAACTGGATACGCAACGAGGACCCTGCATTCTACTACCTACAGGAAACACACCTCAGAGACAAAGACAGACATTACCTCAGAGTGAAAGGCTGGAAAACAATTTTCCAAGCAAATGGTCAGAAGAAGCAAGCTGGAGTAGCCATTCTAATATCAAATACAATCCATTTTCAACTAAAAGTCATCAAAAAAGATAAGGAAGGACACTTCATATTCATCAAAGGAAAAATCCACCAAGATGAACTCTCAATCCTAAATATCTATGCCCCAAATACAAGGGCACCGACATACGTAAAAGAAACCTTACTAAAGCTCAAAACACACATTGCACCTCACACAATAATAGTGGGAGATTTCAACTCCCCACTCTCATCAATGGACAGATCATGGAAACAGAAATTGAACAGAGATGTAGACAGACTAGGAGAAGTCATGAGACAAATGGACTTAACGGATATTTATAGAACATTCTATCCTAAAGCAAAAGGATATACCTTCTTCTCAGCTCCTCATGGTACTTTCTCCAAAATTGACCATATAAATGGTCAAAAAACGGGCCTCAACAGGTACAGAAAGATAGAAATAATCCCATGCGTGCTATCGGACCACCACGGCCTAAAACTGGTCTTCAATAACAATCAAGGAAGAATGCCCACATATTCTTGGAAATTGAACAATGCTCTACTCAATGATAACCTGGTCAAGGAAGAAATAAAGAAAGAAATTAAAAACTTTTTAGAATTTAATGAAAATGAAGATACAACATACCCAAACTTATGGGACACAATGAAAGCTGTGCTAAGAGGAAAACTCATAGCGCTGAGTGCCTGCAGAAAGAAACAGGAAAGAGCATATGTCAGCAGCTTGACAGCACACCTAAAAGCTCTAGAACAAAAAGAAGCAAATACACCCAGGAGGAGTAGAAGGCAAGAAATAATCAAACTCAGAGCTGAAATCAACCAAGTAGAAACAAAAAGGACCATAGAAAGAATCAACAGAACCAAAAGTTGGTTCTTTGAGAAAATCAACAAGATAGATAAACCCTTAGCCAGACTAACGAGAGGACACAGAGAGTGCGTCCAAATTAACAAAATCAGAAATGAAAAGGGAGACATAACAACAGATTCAGAGGAAATTCAAAAAATCATTAGATCTTACTATAAAAACCTATATTCAACAAAACTTGAAAATTTTCAGGAAATGGATAATTTCCTAGACAGATACCAGGTACCGAAGTTAAATCAGGAACAGATAAACCAGTTAAACAACCCCATAACTCCTAAGGAAATAGAAGCAGTCATTAAAGGTCTCCCAACCAAAAAGAGCCCAGGTCCAGACGGGTTTATTGCAGAATTCTACCAAACCTTCATAGAAGACCTCATACCAATATTATCCAAACTATTCCACAAAATTGAAACAGATGGATCACTACCGTATACCTTCTACGAAGCCACAATTACTCTTATACCTAAACCATACAAAGACACAACAAAGAAAGAGAACTTCAGACCAATTTCCCTTATGAATATCGATGCAAAAATACTCAACAAAATTCTGGCAAACCGAATCCAAGAGCACATCAAAACAATCATCCACCATGACCAAGTAGGCTTCATCCCAGGCATGCAGGGATGGTTTAATATACGGAAAACCATCAACGTGATCCATTATATAAACAAACTGAAAGAACAAAACCACATGATCATTTCATTAGACGCTGAGAAAGCATTTGACAAAATTTAACACCCCTTCATGATAAAAGTCCTGGAGAGAATAGGAATTCAATGCCCATACCTGAACATAGTAAAAGCCATATACAGCAAACCAGTCACTAACATTAAACTAAATGGAGAGAAACTTGAAGCAATCCCACTAAAATCAGGGACTAGACAAGGCTGCCCACTCTCTTCCTACTTATTCAATATAGTTCTTGAAG
Source organism: Rattus norvegicus (assembly GCF_021556685.1). Taxonomy (NCBI): domain Eukaryota; kingdom Metazoa; phylum Chordata; class Mammalia; order Rodentia; family Muridae; genus Rattus; species Rattus norvegicus. Next base: position 64,424,889 of record NC_141548.1, read on the forward strand.
TTCTAGCCAGAGCAATCAGACAACAAAAGGAGGTCAAGGGGATACAGATCGGAATAGAAGAAGTCAAAATATCACTGTTTGCAGATGATATGATAGTGTATTTAAGTGATCCCAAAAGTTCTACCAGAGAACTACTAAAGCTGATAAACAACTTCAGCAAAGTGGCTGGGTATAAAATTAACTCAAATTAATCAGTAGCCTTCCTCTACACAAAAGAGAAACAAGCCGAGAAAGAAATTAGGGAAACGACACCCTTCATAATAGACCCAAATAATATAAAGTACCTCGGTGTGAGTTTAACCAAGCAAGTAAAAGATCTGTACAATAAGAACTACAAGACACTGAAGAAGGAAATTGAAGAAGACCTCAGAAGATGGAAAGATCTCCCATGCTCATGGATTGGCAGGATTAATATAGTAAAAATGGCCATTTTACCAAAAGCAATCTACAGATTCAATGCAATCCCCATCAAAATACCAATCCAATTCTTCAAAGAGTTAGACAGAACAATTTGCAAATTCATCTGGAATAACAAAAAACCCAGGATAGCTAAAGCTATCCTCAACAATAAAAGGACTTCAGGGGGAATCACTATCCCTGAACTCAAGCAGTATTACAGAGCAATAGTGATAAAAACTGCATGGTATTGGTACAGAGACAGACAGATAGACCAATGGAATAGAATTGAAGACCCAGAAATGAACCCACACACCTATGGTCACTTGATTTTTGACAAAGGAGCCAAAACCATCAAATGGAAAAAAGATAGCATTTTCAGCAAATGGTGCTGGTTCAACTGGAGGGCAACATGTAGAAGAATGCAGATCGATCCATGCTTATCACCCTGTACAAAGCTTAAGTCCAAGTGGATCAAGGACCTCCACATCAAACCAGACACACTCAAACTAATAGAAGAAAAACTAGGGAAGCATCTGGAACACATGGGCACTGGAAAAAATTTCCTAAACAAAACACCAATGGCTTACGCTCTAAGATCAAGAATCGACAAATGAGATCTCATAAAACTACAAAGCTTCTGTAAGGCAAAGGACATGGTGGTTAGGACAAAACGGCAACCAACAGATTGGGAAAAGATCTTTACCAATCCTACAACAAATAGAGGCCTTATATCCAAAATATACAAAGAACTCAAGAAGTTAGACCGCAGGGAAACAAATAACCCTATTAAAAAATGGAGTTCAGAGCTAAACAAAGAATTCACAGCTGAGGAATGCCAAATGGCTGAGAAACACCTAAAGAAATGTTCAACATCTTTAGTCATAAGGGAAATGCAAATCAAAACAACCCTGAGATTTCACCTCACACCAGTGAGAATGGCTAAGATTAAAAACTCAGGGGACAACAGATGCTGGCGAGGATGTGGAGAAAGAGGAACACTCCTCCATTGTTGGTGGGATTGCAAACTGGTACAACCATTCTGGAAATCAGTCTGGAGAATCCTCAGAAAATTGGACATTGAACTGCCTGAGGATCCAGCTATACCTCTCTTGGGCATATACCCAAAAGATGCCCCAACATATAAAAAAGACACGTGCTCCACTATGTTCATTGCAGCCTTATTTATAATAGCCAGAAGCTGGAAAGAATCCAGATGCCCTTCAACAGAGGAATGGATACAGAAAATGTGGTACATCTATACAATGGAATATTACTCAGCTATCAAAAACAACGACTTTATGAAATTCGTAGGCAAATGGTTGGAACTGGAAATCATCATCCTGAGTGAGCTAACCCAATCACAGAAAGACATACATGGTATGCACTCTTTGATAAGTGGCTATTAGCCCAAATGCTTGAATTACCCTAGATGCCTAGAGCAAATGAAACTCAAGACGGATGATCAAAATGTGAATGCTTCACTCCTTCTTTAAAAGGGGAACAAGAATACCCTTGGCAGGGAAGAGAGAGGCAAAGATTAAAACAGAGACTGAAGGAACACCCATTCAGAGTCTGCCCCACATGTGGCCCATACATATATAGCCACCCAATTAGACAAGATGGATGAAGCAAAGAAGTGCAGACCGACAGGAGCCGGATGTAGATCGCTCCTAAGAGACACAGCCAGAATACAGCAAATACAGAGGCGAATGCCAGCAGCAAACCACTGAACTGAGAATAGGACCCCCGTTGAAGGAATCAGAGAAAGAACTGGAAGAGCTTGAAGGGGCTCGAGACTCCATATGTACAACAATGCCAAGCAACCAGAGCTTCCAGGGACTAAGCTCCTACCCAAAGACTATACATGGACTGAACCTGGAGTCTTACCTCATAGGTAGCAATGCATATCCTAGTGGGAGCACCAGTGGAAGGGGAAGCCCTGGGTCCTGCTAAGACTGAACCCCCAGTGAACTAGACTGGTGGGGGGAGGGCGGCAATGGGGGGAGGGTTGGGAGGGGAACACCCATAAGGAAGGGGAGGAGGGAGGGGGATGTTTGCCCGGAAACCGGGAAAGGGAATAACACTTGAAATGTATATAAGAAATACTCAAGTTAATAATATATATATATATATAGAAATAAACAAAAAAAAAGAAAAGATATGACATCAGTTGTTCTATGTTGGCTACCACTGATATGCATTTTTTTTTTAAAAAAAGAGCCAATGTGTTAAAGTAAGAAAATACGTTGGATAGCAGGGAATATTTTCTTTGAATTTCAGAGGATGAAAGAATGAAAAAAGAAAAGGATTTATGCATATGGCACCAATCACAGAACAAAACCTAGTATAAATATGAAAGCTGTCTATGTCAATGAAATGAGGCATTTCGGAGTTTACTTTTTTCTTTTCTTTTATTGAATATTTCCTTTATTTACATGTCACATGTTATCCCTCTTGCCAATGTCCCCTCTGGGAACCTACCATCCCATCACCCCATCCCCTGCCTCCATAAAAGTGCTCCCCCAACCACCCATCCACTGCCTCCCTCCTCCACCCTTGCATTCCACAATACTGGGGCATCGAGCCTTCACAGGACCAAGGGCCTTTCCTCCTATTGATCCATCCACTGCTACACATGCGGCTGGAGCCATGGGTTGCTCCATGTGTACTCTGGTTGGTGGTTTAGTCCTGGAAACTCTGGGGGATCTGGTTGGTTGATATTGTTGTTCTTTCTATGGTGTTGCTAACTGCCTCTACCTCAGTCCCTTCTCTAATTCCTCCATTGGGGATGCCATTCTTAGTCCAACAGTTGGTAGTGAGCATTCACCTCTGTATTTGTCAGGCTCTGGAAGAGCCTCTGAGAAGACAGCTATATCAGGCTTCTGTCAGAATGCACCTCTTGGCTACCATACCAATAGTGACTGGGTTTGGTGACTGCATGTGGGATGGATTCCCCAGATGGGGCCACCTCTTGATGGCCTTTCCTTCAGTCTCTGTTCTACACTTTGCCTCTGTGTTTCCTCTGGTCCGTATTTTTGTTTCCCCTTCTAAGAAGCATCCACAATTTTGTCTTTCTTCTTTTTGAGATTCATGTGGTCTGTACATTGTATCTGGGTCATCGAGCCTTCTCAGGACCAAGGGCCTTTCCTCCCATTGATGCCCCAAAAGGCCCATCTATTGTTACACGTGCTATTTTGGGCTAATGTCCACTTATCAAGTGAGTACTTATCATGTGTGTTCTTTTGTGATTGCATTACTTCACTCAGGATGATATTTTCTAGTTCCATCCATTTGCCTAAGAATTTCATGTAGTTATTGTTTTTAATAGCTGAGTAGTACTCCATTGTGTAAATATACCATTCCTCTGTTGAAGAACATCTGGGTTCTTTCCAGCTTCTGTCTATTATAAATAAGGCGGCAATGAACATAGTAGAGCATGTATCTTTGTTATATGTTGGAGCATATTTTAGGTATATAGCTGGGTACTCAAGTAGTTCAATGTCCAATTTTCTGAGGAACCTCCAGACTGATTTCCAGATGGGTTACACCAGCTTGCAATCCCATCAACAGTGGAGAAGTGCTCCTCTTTCTCCACATACTCACCAGCATCTCCTGTCACCTGAATTTTTGATCTTAGTCATTCTGACTGGTGTGAGGTAGAATCTCAGGGTTATTTTGATTTGCATGTTTTGAATGTATTTTTCTTATATAATTTTGACATGTATATTTTGGTTTTAGTAAAATTTAAAACGAATTGCATTTCTTAAATGTTTTATTTTATTTATTTATTCTTCTTTCATATAATGCATCCCAACAAAAAGCCTCCCGTCCAATCCCTTCTCCCATTCCTTTGAACACCTTCCCTCCCCTACCCACTGCTCCTCTGTTTTTCATCAAATAGGAGCAGGCCTCCAGGTGTTGTCAACCACACTCAGCCTAACAAGATGCAATGAAACTATGCACGAACCCTCATATCATGGCTGGGAAATCCACTAGTTGGTAAAGGTCCTAAGAGAATGCAAAAGAGTGAGAAACACCTCTATTTTCACTGTTAGAGGTCCAACAAAACCGGCTATCGAAAGAACCGCAACATGTGTTCAGAAGGCTTGGAGCTTACTCCTGCAGTCTCTGATTGCTGTTTCAGTCTCCACAAGGCTCTATGAGCCCTCTGTAGTTGATTTTATTGGCATTATTTTATGATGCCTTGGATGCCTTAGGCTCCTACAGTCCTTCCTCCTTTTTTTTTCATATTCCCTAAGCACTACCGAATGTTAGGCTATGAATCTTTGAATCTGCTTCCATCAGTTTCTGGAAGAAACCTCACTGTTTATGATGATGATCTGATTTTATGGGAGTAGCAGATTATGATTAGGAATATATATATATATATATATATATATATATATATATATATATATATACACACACACACACACACACACACACATATATATGCTTATATTTTTATGTAGTCAATCTTGTTTGCTTTTGTCCCAGAATCAGAAGTTTCAGGATACTGGTTATCCAGGCACTATTGGAGATAGACTCCCTCCTTTGCAGTAGCCATCAAATTAGACCAGTCATTGGTTAGCCAGTGACACAAGCTCTGAGCCACCATGGCTCAAACACATCTTATAGATAGGACAGGTTCTGAGTCATAGTTTTATGTGGTTGGGTAGATGTCCCAGTGCCACCACTGGGAGAATTGTCTGGTTACAGAAGATGACTGGTTCAGAGTCCACATACTCCATTATTAGGAGTTTTGTCAGGTTTATCCTCATAAATTCCAGGAAGGGCAATCTAAGTGTGACCTCTGTCACCCCACTGATCACCAATGTTGATTCAGCTGATCTGCTTAGCTAGCCAGGTATCGTCTTCCTTCCTCATCACTCCATATGCAATCCTTCCAAAGATACATACTTTGTGGAAGAGGAAGACTTTCCCTGAATAGGGAAGGAGTTCTCTTTTTTCAAATATTTATAAATAGCCTCACTCCCCTACTAGACCTCAAAATAAGCTCTTAAAAGTCTTATATTAGACTAACCCATAACCAGAATTATCGTGTTCTATTGAATGCCTATTTTTCAACATTTGGGGCATATAAAATATTTTTTAGAATACATAATGTTAACATGAGTAGAATTAAAGTTGGACTGCTAAAATATAGATCATATCAAATTAATATAATGAAATATTTTTCAAATAATTTTACAGATGTCAATTTAGTTTCCCTAATTTGTCATTTTATATTCAACACTGCATTTCCTTTTAAATATCCATATTATGCTTAAGTAATAAAAACATCATAGCTATGTCTACAATTCTAAAATTAATTTAAGAAAATGAATAATTATAATTATATGAAAAACAGAACACTTCACACATTTTACTTTCCTTTTTGGTGTAGTAAACCTTTTTTAGGACAATGTTTTTTTGCTATCCGTGTTTCTCAGTGCATTCAGTGACAGATAACAATTAATGACTGTTGTCCTGTTCCACATTTCAATATCTCTAGTTCTACCTAACTGTTGTTTCTGTAAGTAATGCCATTTACTGCAGTCAAGGTAAGCTTCACAGACTATTGGCTCCGGAGGCTCTAGCTCACTTTGGCATTATTCCTGTAACAACATGTGCCTTTTGATTGCTATTGGAATATGTTCACCATTTTCAGCACAGTAGGGAAAACAGAAAGCAGACTGCTATGTCTGTAGAGAAATACAACTGTGATAGAATCAATGGCTACTGCAGGACTCTGTAGCTTCCTCTGCCCCTCTAAAATCTCATTACAGGTTATCAAGTGACAGGATAGAAAGAAGCCATCCTTTGAGATGTCTTATGTTTTAATTAAGAGAGGATCGTGAAAGTCCACCAAGGATGGAAACCTTTATGGCAGTGATTTACAGGGTAGAAAGGTGTTGTGTAGTTTGAACATGTGGGCCTTTTTTATTTATGCTAGAACCAAAAGGCCTAATTTTCTTCTATAGATTTTTTTTACACATCAGACCTAATGATGGATCCATAATGTGCTGGTAACACAAGGATGAGGGTGTGTATTGCTTAAAATTATCTACATTTTCAATAATGCCAAACAATATTTTGTGGCTGAAAACCTACTAGGCATTGTCTACAAAAACATGGGAGGGATGAGAACAGCTACACATCCATATGAAGTTAGCTATAAAAGGTGATTCTTCTTACAAAAATTATTGTTTAGAATCCAATTATTAAAGCAAAAATTTAGCTCATGTTTCTTTCAGTTTGACTTTAAAAGTTATTTGTTGTTAATTAGTGAGTATAAATAATAAGCTTGAAATTTAGTTTCAATTCACATAACACGATTGAGATGGAGAAATAAAAAGCAAATGTTCAGAAAGAGAACATGGAAAATGAAAGGCAGCACTAATTATACAAGAAATAATAAACACTGTGTAATTTTTAAAAGAAATTCAACCATTAAAACTTAATAAAATCTGAATATAAAAATATTAAAGACTCAAGCAGCAGGTCCTTTGCGGTCCAGACACCACCAAGATCTGAAGGGACCCGGTCAACAGCTCCCTGCACCCAAATCCCGTGGGAGGGAGAGCTAAACCTTCAGAGGGGCAGACACGCCTGGGAAGCCAGAAGAGACTACACTCTGCCCACATTTCTGACTGCAGAGGAAAACACCAAATGCCATCTGGGAGGCCTATGCACAGAGGCCTGGAAAAGGCTGGGCAAGCCCTTCCGGTTGCCACCCTAATGGAGAGCTCAAAAGCAGCCCCCCAGGAACAACTTCAGGACCGGAGCCACAGATAAGACCAACATTTCTGCTCTAAGTGACCTGCCTGGTGGGCGCAGAACACATGCTCACAGGAGCAGCTGAAGACCAGTAGGTAAGAAAGACTACACGCCTGAAAGCAGAACACTCTGTTCCCATAACTGGCTGAAAGAAAACAGAAAAACAGGTCTACAGGCATATAGGACGGTATAGCTACTGTCAGAAATAGCAGAACAAGATAACACCAGAGACAACCTGATGGTGAGAGGCAAGCACAGGAACCCAAGCAACAAAAAACAAGACTACATGGCATCATTGGAACCCAATTCTCCCACCAAAGCAAACACTGAATATCCAAACACACCAGAGAAGCAAGATCTTGATTTTAAATCATAGTTGATCATGATGATGGAGGACTCCAAGAAAGACATAAAGAACTCCCTTAGAGAAATGCAGGAACACATAAATAAACAAGTAGAAACATATAGAGAGGAATCAAAATGGAAATAGAATGAATAAAGAAAGGAAAAAGGGAGACAAACCTGAATATAGGAAACCAAAGGAAGAGACAAGGAGCCGTAGACACAAGCATCACCAACAGAATACAAGAGATAGAAGAGAGAATCTCAGGAGCAGAAGATTCCATAGAAATCATCGACACAACTGTCAAAGATAATGTAAAGCGGAAAAAGCTACTGGATCAAAACATACAGGAAATCCAGGAGTCAATGAGAATATCAAATCTAAGGGTAATAAGTATAGAAGAAAGTGAAGACTCCCAGCTCAAAGACGAGTTAATATCTACAACCATAGAAAAAAACTTCCCTAACCTAAAGAAAGAGATGCCCATAAATATACAAGAAGCCTACAGAACTCCAAATAGATTAGACCAGAAAAGAAACTCCTCCTGTCACATAATAGTCAAAACGCCAAATGCACAAAACAAAGAAAGAATATTAAAAGCAGTAAAGGAAAAAGGTCAAGTAACATGTAAAGGTAGACCTATCAGAATTACACCAGACTTCTCACCAGATACTATGAAAGCCAGAAGATCCTGGACAGATGTCATACAGACCCCAAGAGAACACAAATGCCAGCCCAGGTTACTGTATCCAGCAAAACTCTCAATTAACGTAGATGGAGAAATCAAGATATTCCATGACAAAACCAAATTTACACAATATCTTTCTACAAATCCAGCCCTACAAAGGATAATAAATGTTAAAGCCCAACATAAGGAGGCAAGCTACATCCTAGAAAAAGCAAGAAACTAATCGTCTTGGCAAAAAAAAAAAAAAAAAAAAAAAAAAAAAAAAAAAAAAACAAAAACAAAAAAAAACAAAAAACAAAACAAAACAAATCAAAAAACAAAGAGAAGAAAAGCACACAAACATACTCTCAAATCCAAATATGATATAATTTAACAGGAAGCAACAATCACTATTCCTTAATATCTCTCAACAACAGTGGACTCAATTCCACAATAAAAAGACATAGATTAACAAACTGAATGAGCAATGAGGACCCTGCATTCTGCTTCCTACAGGAAACACACCTCAGAGAAAATGACAGAAACTACCTCAGAGTGAAAGGCTGAAAAACAACTTTCCAAGCAAATGGTCTGAAGAAGCAAGCTGGAGTAGCCATTCTAATATTGAATAAAATTGATATTCAACCAAAATTTATCAAAAAAGATAAGGAAGGATACTTCACATTCATCAAAGGAAAAATCCACCAAGATGAACTCACAATCCTTAATATCTATGCTCCAAATGCAAGGGCACTACATACATAAAAGAAACCTTACTAAAGCTCAAAGCACACATTGCACCTCACACAATAATAGTATGAGATTTCAACACCCCACTCTCATCAAGGGACAGATTATGGAAAAAGAAATTAAACAGAGACATAGACAGAATGAGAGAACTCATAAACCAAATGGACTTAATAGATATTTATAGAACATTCTGTCCTAAAACAAAAGGATATACCTTCTTCTCTCCACCTCATGATACTTTCTCCCTAACTGACCACATAATTGGTCATAAACCAGACCTCAATAGATACAGAAAGATAGAAATAATCCCATGCATCCTATCAGACCATCACAAGCTACAGCTGGTCTTCAATAACAATAAGGGAAGAATGCCCACATATACATGGAAGTTGAACAATGCTCTACACAATGATAACCTGGTCAAGGAAGAAATAAAGAAAGAAATTAAAGACATCTTAGAATTTAATGAAAATGAAGGTAAAACATACCCAAACTAATGGGACACAATGAAAGCTGTGCTAAGGGGAAAACTCATAGCTCTGAGTAACTGCAGAAAGAAAAAGGACAGAGCATGTAACAGCAGCTTGACAGCACACCTAAAAGCTCTAGAACAAAAAGAAGCAAATACACACAGGAGGAGTAGAAGGCAGGACATAATTAAACTCAGAGCTGAAATCAACCAAGTAGAAACAAAAAGGTCTATACAAATAATCAAAAGAACCAAAAGCAGGTTCATTGAGAAAATAAGCAAGAGGGCAAAACCCTTAGCCAGACTAACGAGAGGACACAGTGTGTCCAAATTAACAAAATCAGAGTGAAAAGGGAGACATAACTACAGAATCAGAGGAAATTCAAAAAATCATCAGATCCTTCTACAAAAGCCTATATTCAACAAAACTTGGAAATCTGCAGGAAACGGACAATTTCCTAGACAGGTAACAGGTTCCGAAGTTAAGTCAGGAACAGGTAAACCATTTAAACAACCCATAACTCCTAAAGAAACAGAAGCAATCATTAAAGGTCTCCCAATCAAAAAGAGTCTAGGTCCAGATGGGTTCAGTGCAGAATTCTATCAGACCTTTATAGAAGACCTCAGACCAATACTATCCAAACACTTCCACAATATTGAAAGAAATGGAATGCTACCGAATTCCTTCTATGAAGTCACAATTACTCTTATACCTAAACCACACAAAGAACCAACAAAGAAAGAGAACTTCAGACCAATTTCCCGTGTGGATATCAACAAAAAATTATTCAATAAAATTTTTGCAAAACGAATCCAAGAGCACATCAAAACAATCATCCTACATGATCAAGTACGCTTCATCCCAGGCATGCAGGGATGGTTTAATATACTGAAAAACATCAAGGTAATTCACTATATAAACAAACTGAAAGAACAGAACCACATAATCATTTCATTAGATGCTGAGAAATCATTTGAAAAATTCAACACACCTTCATGATAAAAGTCCTGGAAAGAATAGGAATTCAAGGCCCATACCTAAACATAGTAAAAGCCATATACAGCAAACCAGTCACTAACATTAAACTAAATGGAGAGAAACTTGAAGCAATCCCACTAAAATCAGAGACTAAACAAGGCTGCCCACTCTCTCTCTGCTTATTCAATATAGTTCTTGAAGTTCTAGCCAGAGCAATCAGACAACAAAGGAGATCAAGGGGATACAGATTAGAAAAGAAGAAGTCAAAATATCACTATTTGCAGATGATATGATAGTATATTTAAGTGATCCCAAAAGTTCCACCAGAGAACTGCTAAAGCTGATAAACAACTTCAGCAAAGTGGCTGGGTATAAAATTAACTCAAATAAATCACTAGCCTTCCTTTACACAAAAGAGAAACAAGACGAGAATGAAATTAGGGAAAAGAGACCCTTCATAATAGACCCAAATAATATGAAGTACCTCGGTGTGATTTTAAACAAGCAAGTAAAAGATCTGTACAATAAGAACTTCAAGACTCTGAAGAAAGAAATTGAAGACCTCAGAAGATGGAAAGATCTCCCATGCTCATGGATTGGCAGGATTAATATAGTAAAAATGGCCATTTTACCAAAAGTGATCTACAGATTCAATGCAATCCCCATCAAAATACCAATCCAATTCTTCAAAGAGTTAAAAAGAACAATTTGTTAATTCATCTGGAATAACAAAAACTCCAGGATAGCTAAAATTATCCACAACAATAAACGGACTTCCAGGGGTATCACTATCCCTGAACTCAAGCAGTAATACAGAGCAATAGTGATAAACACTGAATGGTATTGGTACAGAGACAGGCAGATAGACCTGTGGAATAGAATTGAAGACCCAGAATTGAACCCACGCACTAATGGTCACTTGATTTTTGACAAAGGGGCCAAAACCACCCAATGGAAAAAAGATAGCATATTCAGAAAATGGTGCTGGTTCAACTGGAGGTCAGCATGTAGAAGAATGCAGATCGATCCACACTTATCACCCTGTACAAAGCTTAAATCCATGTGGAACAAGGATCTCCACATCAAACCAGATACACTCAAACTGATAGAAGAAAAAGTGTGGAAGAATCTCGAACACATGGGCACTAGAGAAAATTTCCTGAACAAAACACTAATGGCCTAAGCTCTAAGATCAAGAATCAACAAATGGGGTCTCATAAAACTGCAAAGCTTCTGTAAGGCAAAAGAAACTGTTGTTAGGACAAAAGTACAACCAACAGATTTGGAAAAGATCTTTACTAATCCTACAACTGATAGAGAGCTTATATTCAAAATATGCAAAGAACTCAAGAATTTAGACTGCAGGGAGACAAATAACTCTATTAGAAATGGGGTTCAGAGATAAACAAAGAATTCACAGCTGAGGAATGTGGAATGGCTGAGAAAAACCTAAAGAAATGTTAAACATCTTCAGTCATAAGGGAAATGCAAATCAAAACAACCCTGAGATTCCACCTCACCTCACAGGAGTAAGAATGGCTAAGAACAAAAACTCAGGTGACAGCAGATGCTGGTGAGGATGTGGAGAAAGAGGTACTCTTCTCCATTGTTGGTGGGATTACAGACCGGTACAACCATTCTGGAATCAGTCTGGAGGTTCCTCAGAAAATTGGACATTGAACTATCTGAGGACCCAGCTATACCTCTTTTGGGCATATACCCAAAAGATGCCCCAACATATAACAAAGACACATGCTCCACTATGTTCATAGCAGCCTTATTTATAATAGCCAGAAGCTGGAAGAACCCAGATGTCCTTCAACAGAGGAATGAATACAGAAAATGTGGTACATGTACACAATGGAATATTACTCAGCTATCAAAAACAATGACTTTATGAAATTCATAGGCAAATGGATGGAACTGGAAAATATCTTCCTGAATGAGGTAACCCAATCACAGAAAAACACACATGGTATGCACTCGTTGATAAGTGGATATTAGCTCAAATGCTCGAATTACCCTAGATGTACAGAACACATGAAACTCAAGAAGGATGACCAAAATGTGAATGCTTTACTCCTTCTTTAAAAAGGTAACAAGATTACACTTGGGAGGGAATAGGTAGGCAAAGTTTAGAACAGAGGCTGAAGGAACACCCATTAGGAGCCTGTCCCACATGTGACCCATACATATACAGCCACAAAACTAGTTAAGATGGATGAAGCAAAGAAGTGCAGGCTGACAGGAACAGGATGTAGATCGCTCCTGAGAGACACAGCCAGAATACAGCAAATACATAGGCGAATGCCATCATTAAACCACTGAACTGAGAACGGGACCCCCGTTGAAGGAATCAGAGAAAGGACTGAAAGTGCTTGAAGGGGCTCGAGACCCCATATGTACAACAATGCCAAGCAACCAGAGCTTCCAGGGACTAAGCCACTACCTAAAGACTATACATGGACTGACCCTGGACTCTGACCTCATAGGTAGCAATGAATATCCTAGTAAGAGCACCAGTGGAAGGGGATCCCTTGTTTCAGCCAAGACTGAATCCCCAGTGAACTTGATTGTTGGGGGGAGGTCGGTAATGGGGGGAGAATAGGGAGGGAACACCCACAGAGAAGGGGATGGACAGGGGTTAGGGGGATGTTGGCCCAAAAACCGGAAAATAGAATAACAATGAAAATGTAAATAAGAAATACTCAAATTAATAAAGATGAAAAAAAGACATTAAAAACCTCACCCCCCCAAAAAAAATTTAAGTATTATTTCAATGGTTTATTTTTCTCTTAAGAGTTGAGCTACACTATTGTCCTTTTGTTTATATAATAAAAGATTTTGTGGTATAATTTGTAAGTATATAACTTCGAAGATCTCTAGTTTATACATTAGAATATATAAAATCTCACAATTTTGTAATTACATAAGGAAAATAGGAGACTATCTCATAAAAATGAAATACTTAAAATTGTATCTGCAATTGAGATAAGTGTCCTAGTGACGTTATTTTAGCATGACCTTGAAATCGTAACTAATGGGCAAATGACTCCAAAATGTATCCATCTTAGTAGAAATCCTCCTTACTATGTACCATTCAAACTAGTTGTCAGTTAAACATTATAGCAGAAAACACGGTGTCTCTGCTTTAATAGAGTCTATGAATTAATAGTGTAAAGAACATTAAACAAAGGCCACATACATAGAACTTACTCTGATAACTTAATGGTGATTCTGATATTCTGATACAATTCTCTTTGGTTGATTCTGAAGAAGTGACTCCATTGGTAATTTGCCTGCTGGGTAAGCATGAAGACCTGAGTCAGATACCTAGATTTAATCTAAAGAGCTGGAAATAGTGTGGCATGTCTTTGTAACCCTTGTGCTGTGGTGGAGAGAGAAGCCTATTCAGTAGTAAATTCTGTCTCAAAAAAAAATGACAACTGACTGAAAAATGTTACATAATGTCAACCTCTGAGTTTGACTCATATTCATTTATATTTTCACAATATGCTCATTCTCACATGAACATATTCTTAGACCACTGATACTATCGGTTTTAGTTTAGGTTTTAATGCTGTGAATTGACCCCATGACCAAAACAACTCTTACAAAGGAAAATGTTTATTTGGGGATGGCTTACAGTTTCAGTGCCTTGGTACACTATCATCAGCATTCAGTTAGACATTATACTGGAGAAGAAGCTGAGAGTTCTACTGAGACACAGAAGATTATCTTGTACCCTGGTTAGAGCTTGAGCATAGAGGACTTCAAATCACACCACAGTGACACAGTTCCTATAACCAGATGAGACCCACTCTTAAAGTCCATACCTCCTATTACTGCCACTCACAATGGGCCAAGAATTGAAACACATGAGTCTATAGGGACCATACCAATTCAAACCACCATAGTCCACTCAATGGTTCCACAAGTTTATAACCATAAAGTAAAGGAAAATGCATTTAGTGCAGCTTCAAAAGTATTCGTAGTCTATCATCGTCCTGACAGTGCTTAAAAGTCCAAAGTAGAGTGTCTCTTCTGAATTCATCCAATCTCTTAACCGTAACCCCCTATTAAATTAAAATTGAAAAGATCACATCCTTTCAACATACAATGGCATAGGATATAAATTATCATTCCAAAATATTTGGAATTCAAATAGTAAGGAAATAATGGACCAAAGAAAGACCAAAAACCAGCTCGGAAAACTAAAAACTCTGCTTCTCTATGTGTGAGGTCATAATGCTCTTCAGATCTCCAGCTCTGTTCAGCTTGTTGACTGCAGCACATTTTTCTTTCCACTCCCTCTTAACAGCTTTCCTCTGGCATCTCCAACTTGTTGGTGTCTCCGTGGAAATCTAGGTTTTCCCTTAAGAACACACCTTCACACAATGGCTTCTCTTGACCTCCACGAAGTGGCAACAGTACCCCATGCCTGGCCTCAGTGATTTTCCATACTCATGTAGACAGATTGAATAATCCCTTTATATCTGGGCCTCTCTGGGCAACCATGCAGGGGCACAACTGCCACAAAACTGGCCTCAGTGATTTTCATGACTCAGGAGGAAGATTATAAACCCTTTCTTACATCCTTGACTCTAAAACCAGAACCATATCATATGACTGAAGCTGCCAAGTTCTGCTCTGACTGGGGTAGGAACATGGACCCCCCTTTCAATCAAATCTTTACCAGGTTCTTGTTTCTGCCATGGAACTTTTTTCTGTGGTACCAACATCTGGCTTATTTTCAGTTTTATTTCTGTAAAGAGACATCATTGATCAAGGCACCTTTATTAAAGGAACAAATTTAATTGGGGCTAGCTTACAGTTTCAGAGGTTTAATATTAACATCATGATACCATAATACTGAATGGTGTTGGAGATGGGAGTGCTACATCTTGATTTGAAGGCAAGAGAGTGTCTTCCACATTGTGTGGCGCTTGAGCATAGGATACCTCAAAGTTGGCCACCACAGTGACAAACTACCTGAAAAGGTCACAGCCACTCCAATAAGGCCACACCTTCTAATACTGACACTTCCCCATGGGCAAAGCATTCAAATACATGAGTCTTTGAATCATCACACCTCTCCATAATTACTCCCATGGGTACACACATAGAAACACACACAAACACATACACACAAACACACTTTCTTCCACAAATCCTTGTGGAGTGCCTTGCAAATGCCTACAAAGAATGGACGATGTAACTTGATTAAAGGAAGTAACAAATGTGAGGAATTTACTTATCACTAGTTTTCTCTAATCTTTTGTTGTTAAGGTATTTATTTTTAGCATTTTTCTTTTTTCTCTTTTACTGGGTAATTTTTTATTTACACTTCATGAGTATTCCCTTTTCCTGTTTCCTCTGCAAAACCCCCTCTATTCCATCACCCCCTGCTTCTATGAAGGTACTACCTACCCAAAAACCCATACTCCCCTTCCTCCATGACTTGTCATTCCCTATACTAGGGAACCCAGCCTTCACAGGACCAAGGGCCTCTCCTCCCATTGATGCCCAACAAGGCCATCCTCAGCTCCACATGCAGCTAGAGCCGTGGATTGCTCCATGTGTATGTTTAGACCCAGGGAGCTCTGGGGGCAGGGGTTCTGGTTTGTTGACATTGTTGCTAGCTAGGATGTGGAGATAGAGGAGCACCCCTCAATTGTTGGTGGGATTGAAATCAGTCTGGTGTTTCCTCAGAAAATTGGACATGGTACTACCTGAGGATCCAGCTATATCTCTCCTGGGCATATGCCCAAAAGATGCTCCAACGTATAACAAGGACACATGCTCCAGTATGTTCATAGCAGCCTTATTTAAAATAGCCAGAAGCTGGAAAGAACCCAGACGACCTTCAACAGAGGAATGGATACAGAAAATGTAGTAGATGTACACAATGGAGTACTATTAAAAACTATTCAGCTATTAAAAACAATGACTACATGAAATTCTTAGGCTAATGGATGGAACTAGAAAATACCATCCTGTGTGAGGTAACCCAGTCACAAAAGAGCACACATGGTATGAACTCACTGATAAGTTGATATTAGCACAAAAGCTCAGAGTACTCAAGATATAATTCACAGACAATATGAAGCTCAAGAAAAAGGAAGAGCAAAGTGTGGACGCTTCAGTCCTTCTTAGATGGGAAACAAAATACTCACAAGACAAAATAAGGAGATCAAGTGTGGAGCAGAGACTGAAGGAAAGGGCATCCAGAGACTGCCCTACCTAGGGATTCATCCCACATACAGTCACCAAACCCAGACACTATTGATGATGCCAAGAAGTGGATGCTGACAGGAGCCTGATACAGCTGTCTCTTGAAAGGCTCTGTCAGAGCCTGACAAATGCAGAGGCGGATGTGTACAATCAACCATCAGACTGAGAAGAGGATTCCCAATGGAGGAGTTAGAGAAAGAACTGAATGAGTTGAAGGGGTTTGCAATCCAATAGGAACAACAACAATATTTAGCATCTCTCTCTCTCTCTCTCTCTCTCTCTCTCTCTCTCTCTCTCTCTCTTTCTTTCTTTTTTTCTCTCTTTCTTTGTTCTTCCTTTCTGTATTTCATTTTCGTTATTTATTTTAAATTTTATTTAATCTTTTTTTTAACACTCCAGACATTATCCCCCTCTGACTGTTCCATTTCCCATACCTCCCTCCCTGTCTCTAAGAGGATGTAGACACCACCACCTCCATCCCTCCAGACTTCACCACTCCTTGGGGACTCTAATCTTTTGAGGTTAGGTGTAATTTCTCTGATTCAACCCAGACCTGGCAGGCAGTGCTCTGGTGTGTATAGTTTAGGGACCTCATATCACCTGTCGTATCCTGCTTGGTTGGTGATACAGAGTCTGAGAGATGGCGGGATCCAGGTTATTTAGATTGCTGGCCCCCTGACCTGCTCCTCAGCTTCTTCCAGCTTTTCCCTAATTCAACCACAGGGTCCACCAGCTTCTGACAATGAGTTAAGTGTAAATCTGCATCTGACTCTTTCAGCTGCTTTTCGGTCTTTTGGACCGCAGTCATGATAGGCCCCATTTTCTGAGCACTCCATAGCCCCAGGAATAGTGTCAGGCCTTGGGGCCTTGCCCTGAGGTGGAGACCACTTTGGGCCTGTCACTGGACCTCTTTTCCATCATGCTCTTCTCCATGTTTGTTCCTGCAGTTCTTTCACACATGAACAATTATGGATAGGGGTGCTTGACTGTGGGATGGCAATCCCAATTCTCTTTTTTTTTGGGGGGGGTTCTTTTTTCAGGAGCTGGGGATCGAACCCAGGGCCTTGTGCTTCCTAGGCAAGCGCTCTACCGCTGAGCTAAATCCCCAACCCCCCAACTCTCTTTTGATACCTTGTCTTTCTGCTGGAGGTAGGCTCTGAAATCCCTGTCCTCTCTGGGGGGCATTTCATCTAAGGTCCCTTCCTTTGAATTCTGAGAGTCTCTTTCCTCCCTGGTCTCCAGTACATTCTAGAGGGTCCAACCGCCTCCTATCTTTAGAGTTTTCCGGTTTCCGTTCTTTGTTCTAGCCTTCAGAGCTTCAGTCCTTTTTGCCTACACAATACCTGATCTTGTTCCTCTCTTTCCCTCCCTTTCTGCTTTCCCATCCAGGACTCTCCCTCTCTGTAATTAATGTTTTCCATGTCAATCAAGGATATCACTCTTAGAAGTAACCACTTCAAGTGAAATTATTTTATACTTCTGATATTATGACTAAAATCTGTAGATATCTTAGCTTGTAGAAATAGATGGTAGGCAGATATAGATAGGTAGATAGATAGATAGATAGATAGATAGATAGATAGATAGATAGATAGATAGATAGATAGATAGATAGACAGACAGATGGACGGATAGACAGATTAAAATAACCTCGGACATATTTTCATTAGTCTGGCACAGAAGTAATGTGTTTATCTGGAGAAATCATTCGAGTACAGGAATGTAAAAGCATTGAGCAAAACATTGATAGACTAAGTTAGTTTTCTTGATTAGTTTGGAGGCATAGCAGTATTACTTTCTCTACCAAGTCTAATATTGAGAAAAATAAGTAAATACTGTATTCTGTGTAGTTTAGCATCACTTGGAACAATAGTACTCAAGAGAAAAATAAATACACAAATGCTTAGATGCAATAAAGTGTTTGATAACTTATTCTAGAAGATACATATTTCATGTCTGATGGCAGGTACTTAGCAGCTACCTACCTTGTAAAAGAAAACTAAAATAAAAAGAAGTCACGTCCTAAAACCGTTATACTGCAATGGTGGCCTTCATTGCTATTTGCAGAATTCAGTGACTCTCTACTTCATGTATGGCATGTCATTCATAACAGGAATTAGAAAAGATAAACTTCCCTATCATTTTCTAAAAAATAAAGGCTAACACCTTTTCCCAGGTTTTGAGATTGCCCAAATTCCTAATTAATAGCAGTAGGCATCAAGTTTTATTGTCCCTCAAAACAGGTAGTGTGCTTTTAATGTCTGTCCTCTCAGTTCTTATGATTATATCTGGAGTTCAGTGTGTGAGTTTGTGTTTATTCAATGACTCCTTAAAGGGGAACTCACTTTCTATTTTGGACAACTCAGATTTCTCCTTTGATTTATTTTTAATCTTCCTTAAAGGAGAGGTATTTTCAAGTTCCTGAATTAAAAACCTTAAAAACCAGTATATATATATATATATATATATATATATATATATATATATATATATACTGGTTTTCATTATTATTTCATTTCTTTATGTTATCTAAATGTAATATATATTTATTTTATGAAACAAAAATATGACAGAGATTTGTGTCATTTTCTTGGTGAAGAACAAAGAGATTTCTGGAACTGAAGGATTGCACTCACTGTGGTAAAAAGTATATTAACAGAATACATCATGAACAGATCAAAACCTATTAGCTATGGTAAAAAAATATGTTTCAGTGAAAAGATATCTATTCTAAATGAGAATCAAACACAGAGCTGTCAAAACAAGGAATGCAGGTCACTAGTAAATCAGAATGACAACATCAGAAATTCATTCAGAAGAGTAATTATCATGAAGATTAAAGCTTATGAAAATGAGCAACATTTTCTAATTTTGTTTGCCTAGAGAATATTTAACACTCCTCTTATAGTACAGTCTTTCCAATTTGTTACAAATTAACTATCATGCATGATGACATTTCTTCCAAGAATCAAAAGGTGGATGTAGTTACTCAAATTGGATTGTGATATATTTATAAATATAAAAAGAGATATAATATTTACATTTTAGAAAATGAGAATTGAGATATTTAAACATGTTAACAGTGTTAGTAGAATGGCTTGAGAGCATGAGATATATGAATTTTTGCTCAAATTCTAGATTTCTGCTCTACTTATACAAAAAGACTAAATCAAATCAAAACAAGCAAGTTTTTTCTGTGCTTATACAAAACATATTTATAGTTATCTATCATTATAAACTTTCAGATCTCTCTAATTAACAAATTAATAAATAAAATGATTAATTAAATACGCTTTATTTCATTTCTTTATGTTATCTAAATATATCATTTACTTATAAAGACATTGTAGTCACAGGAGAATGCAATTTTATAGTGAAAAAAAGATGTGCAATGACAATGTTCTTCAGATACTTTGCCAATGTGTGATTACTGTATACATGAAGTTGATAAAATGGTTACTATTATTTCACAAGCATGGATATTATCAAAATAGTTGAGCAGTTTCAATTCATATTTTAAAATATTTATTTAAGTATTTACTTGTAAATTTATTTATTTAAATCAAGAGAACACTTGGTATATAATGATAAAATATAAACTCCTTATGTTGTTGTTACTTATTTATTAGTACAGTTAAGATTAACCTGCTGTGATGCAATGATTGTATACCTTAGTTCACCTAAAATTAAATAAAATGCAAGCATCAGGTTGGCACACTGAGAGATTGTGTTATTTAGGTGGGAGAACCACCATAAATAAAGATTATTTGATGTCAGAAAATCTTTTCCTAAATCAGGACCATACTTGCTAATGTCAGCTCATGTGAAAGGGCTTAGAAGAAGGAAATTTTTGTTTTTTCCCTGCTTGCTTTCGCTCTGGTTAACAAGTTCATCAATCCTCTTCCTGAGACATTTCTTTTTTTCCCCCATCTTTATTAAAAGGATATTTCTTATTTACATTTCAAATGTTATTCCCTTTCCTGGTTTCCAGGCCAACATCCCCCTAATTCCTCCCCTCCCCTTCTATATTGGTGTTTCTCTCCTCATTCAACCCCCCAATGTCCCTCTTCCCCCAACAATCACGTTCACTAGGTGTTCAGTCTTGGCAGGACCAAGGGCTTCCCCTTCCACTGGTGCTCTTACTAGGCTACTCATTGCTACCTATGAGGTTGGAGCCCAGGGTCAGTCCATGTATAGTCTTTAGGTAGTGACTTAGTCCCTGGAAGCTCTGGTTGCTTGGCATTGTTGTTCATATGGGGTCTCGAGCCCCTTCAAGCTCTTCCAGTCCTTTCTCTGATTCCTTCAATGAGGGTCTCATTTTCAGTTCAGTGGTTTGCTGCTGGCATTCCCCTATGTATTTGCAATATTCTGACTGTGTCTCTCAGGAGAGATCTACATTCGGTTCCTGTTAGCCTGCACTTCTTAGCTTCATCCATCTTATCTAGTTTGGTGGCTGTTCTTTGTTGATTTTAGAAACTTCTTCTTCAGGATTGCAACATGTATCAAAACTGGCATCTTTCTAGGACCTCTCTAAGGTCTCAGTACTAGAATGACACTATTGAGATATCCAGTCTCATGGACTGAACACTACTGGATCCTTGGATTTTGCATCAGGAGACAGCCATTTTGGACTGAGATCATAGCCTGCAAGCCACCCTAAATGATCCCATATATTGACTCTTTGCAGTATTTAAGGTATATTATCAATATATATATATATATATATATATATATATATATATATATATATATATATATATATTCAGTTCTGTTCTTTTAGAGAGCCTTGATTCATGTACCTATCATGGACTGTGGATTTAATACAACATCCTATTTGAATATATGTAGAAAATGTATCTGATTAACATAAAGCAATACTGTTCTTTGTAATTATGTTTTATATAAAAAGTACACTGTATATATTAAAACAACTCTATGTATTTCCAAAATAGACAAGAGTATAAACAATTATAAGATCAGAAAATAGGTGTCCAAACGACCATATGTTCACTAAATAATGACATTTGGAACCTCAATGAGCACATTTTCCTCCTCTATAAAAGAGCCAAATGGGTCCCACATTGTTTATTCCATTATGCTACACAGTCTAAAATATATGCATAAACAAAAGTGGACTGTTGTATTCATATAATTCTATATGCATGTATGCACACAAACATAAAACAATAATAATCAGAAAAATAAGATATCAATGTAAGTGGTGGGTGACATATGAGAGGTGGATGGAAATACCTTGTATGAGTTGGGGGAATACCTTGTATGAGAAGGGGCTGTGTAGGGATAATTCTACTTTAATCAAAAATGCATTTTCTAAAACAAAAGCATGAAACCATAAATAAATGAATGAAAATATAAAAATAATATTCATATTATAAAAGAGTCAAGTAACTAAACTGAATTGTAGGTAAAATTGATTTGTATATTTCTAAGTATATTGCGATCACAAGTGATATACAAGCATACACACACACACACACACGCACACACACACACACACACACACACACACACACAATTTTCCAAGCACAGCACAAAGCCCCTTTCATTTTCTTCTCTAAACCTAGGTTTTGAAATACAAATGGCTTTTGCTGAATGCTGAATGCAATCTGTCTGAGAGAAGAAATTGTTAATCTCTTCAATAGATGTTTAAAGCACCTCACACACATGCCCGCACATAGGGATTTTAGTCATTCTTGCAGGACAGTTTGGTGGGCACATGAGCATAGAATCTCTGGGAAACAAGTGGTTAATGCTGGAAATGTAAGGAATAAATAGAGGAAAACACAAAAGGTTATTGCAGAGCAGTTGATCCATTTTGTCAAAATGTCAAATGTCTCTTCCTGTATGCTTGGAGATATTATTAAAGGTGGCTACAAGCCTTTTCTGTCTACCTTGCTTCTGTTTCACCTCTCCGTTTCTCAGTCTACAGGCTAGTCACATTGCTCAGTCACTGGGCAAATGTTACTTCCTGTCTTCCGCTTCTCAGCCTCTTTATAGTAGCAATAACAGATGCCGTGATTAAGACCCTCAACGGGAAATCTTGAACAAGATGCATTCACTGCCCTCCTTGCTTTCTTATTTTCTTTAAAAAGACCAGCCATCTGTGTTAGCATCTTAAAATTATGTTTCTTTGTTCTGCCAGTCTTGTGGATGTCTTAATAAATATATATTTAAACTCTAAGATTGGAGTTTAATTTTGTAAGTCAGTTTGTTGCTATGAAAATAAATTAAATCTTATATCAAAGTTTGCATATCTTTTCTTCTGGTAAAAATATCATACTGTAAGTATGTAGAATAGACAGACAAATTATTTATTAAAATATTTATTTACTAGATTTCCTAGTATACAGTTTTAGTAAATAATTAACTCAAAATAAAATATAGAAAATTGGGAAACATATAGCTCATTTATCAAAAATTGAGGAAATTATTAATGGGTAAAGTAGAATATTAAACACATACTGGTGTATTTAGGTATATGTATGTAAGTGAAAAATTACCAGGACTAGTCATTAAAATTAAAACAACACAAAAATAATGTACAATGACAAAAAGTCAAAATAGCATATTAAAATAGAAAAATAAATAAACATTAATTTAAAATAGATCTCATGTTAGTACAGAACTATTCATTCTATGAGGGCAATTAAAATGAAAAATTAATGTTAAATAAAATATATAATTGTTTTTAGATGAAAACCTTTAATTTACTTCTAACCAAAAAAATGACTGAGAAAATTCTGCATATTTTTGTTTAAAGACAGGAATTTGTTATATAGCCTAGCCTACTCTATAATTCCTTATTCTTCTGTTTCCGGAATGCATGGATAGGAAATCATGGCAGGATAGAGAAAAGGATTGCTAACACTCTATGAATCATTGCTGTATCTGAACATGGAGTCATTCCAACAAAAGAAAGCTTTAACAGCTATTTCATAGCACTAATAAGGAATCCTTTCATTTATGATTCATAATTATTTTATCAGATTATGCTCCCCTATTTACATGTCCACTCACAAATTACACTTTTCTAGTAACTGAGCAATGGGGCTATCAAGTTGTTTGGGATAAGAAAATATACCTATACCTAGATAGATTATATATAATACATACTTCTAGGAATTTCAAGCTGTGACAAAAGTGAGATTTCCCTGACCCTATTGAGAATCTATTAAAATGGCATTTGTTATGCTGCTGGCTTTACAAATAGTTGTTTTCATATAGTTATAATCAGACTCAAGTTGTTTTCTAATTAATCAACAATTAAACACTAAATGTCTCTTAAAAATTAATGACAGCAACAAACCACTGAACTGAGAATGGGACCCCTGTTGAAGGAATCAGAGAAAGGATTGAAAGAGCTGAAGGGGCTTGAGACCCCGTATGAACAACAATGCCAACCAACCAGAGCTTCCAGGGACTAAACCACTAACCATGGACTATACAGGGGCTGGCTCTGTGCTCCAACTTCATAGCAATGAATCGCCTAGTAAAAGCACCAGTGGAAGGGGAAGCCTTTGGCCCTGACAAGGCTGGACCCCCAGTGAACGTGATTGTTCGGGGAGGGCAGTAATGGGGGGAAGGATAGGGAGGGGAACACCCACATAGAAGGGGAGGGGGAGGGGTTAGGGGAATCTTGGCCTGGAAACCGGGAAAGGAAATAACATTTGAAATGTAAATAAGAAATACCCAATTTAATAAAGATGGAAGAAAATTTAAAAAAATTAATTGTTTCCCTAGACCTAGTGTTTATGTTCATATGTAATCAACATATGATTCAATAATGTAACCTCTTTTTATAACACAATATTCTGCTGGTTTCTTTGTTTGTTTGTTTGTTTGTTTTTAATGGAGAAAAGTGTTTATTTAGCTTACATACCAGATTGTTTTGTAAACTGTTTATTATCCAATGAACAAAAATGAATATTCCTTTTATATACTTGCAGAAAACACACAGTGGTAAGAGTACAAGAAAGTTCTCACATGCACAGTTTCATCAAGTAAATAAGTAAAATGTCTCGGTGGGAGAGACCTTTTAGGGAAGCATTAACTATTTCATGCAAGATACTGAGAAAGAAACTGAAAAAAATGAAAAGATATCCATAGCTTATAGATTTTTAGAATTAATATTGTGTTAATGATCATCCTGTTTACAGATTTTTAGAGAAGCCACTGATACTACTTTCTTAAACTAATATAATTCTTAACTACATACTATATTCTTACTTTTGTATATACAGATATGTAAAATTTTCATTCCTCATCAAAGACGTTTCTCTTGTAGTAGATGGAGATAATCATAGAAATGAATAACTCATCAAAATATGGATAGGAGGTGATAGAGGGGCACCCACTGGCATTTCAGATACCCACAGCTCAAGAAGTACACTAAAGGCTCAGGGAATATCACTGAGGAAATAAAACGGCAAATACCAGAGGACTAAATACTTGCTGCCAGATAATATCTTTTAAATATGGCAGAGAAGCTGAAACCAGAACAGTGCAACTTTATGATCTCTAAAACAAGACCTGAATAATAAAAACATCAGGGGCCAACATGGATGAAAGAGATTTCATACAGACTCTTTGTTACAAGAAGAGCCATAGCAATCAATGAATGTGAAGAGAATGAGAATCACATATGCAAACACTAAATAAACTGAGTGGGATATATAAATATATATATATATATACATACATATATATCATATGTGTGTATAATTAAAAAAACATGTTATGAATATAAGAAAAACTATTAGACGGAAAACAATAGAGCAGAAGTTCCAGGTAGAAAAGAGAGAACTGAAATACAGGAATTGTATATGAAATTATAAAAAAATTCAAAATGTAAGAACTTGTAATGCTTTCAATACTATGGGAATTCACTGACAACCAACCAGAAAACAGGAAACAACTTCCTGTCTCCAGATATTAGTCTGTAGTTTGTAGGAGGGAAGTTTTAGCCTCTTTATATCTTATTTTCATTTCAGTGTTTTGTACTATGCATCCTTATATTTTAAGGAAATATCTGTAACAATGAGCTTCCATGTGACTTTTTAAATAGTAAATTTAAACTTTAAATGTTTAAAAGTTTGATAGCTGAATATCATTCCAATTTATAAATGTATGGTATTTTCATATCGGATCATTATCTGATGGGCCTCTAGGTTGTTTCCACTCCTTGGTCATCATGACTGGAGAATCAATAGACATGAGTAGGCACCTTTCATGAGTCCTTGGGTATGTACACAAGAATGGTATATTTTGTAAGATTATTCCAATATGCTTACTTTACTCTATAACTAAAAAGCAAGAGCTTATCTCTGAAGACATTGATTGGGTGCTTTGGGTCATAGTGCAGGAAATTGCTATGCCTGGTAGCAGAGGGGAAATGAATCACCAGTCGTAACCAACTGTGAGTATAGGGAGCAAGAATAATACCAGACTATTAAAGGCATGTCCGGTATTGTTATAATGGCTCAAATGTCATAGAAATAATCAATAATTAAACTTAACCCTTCAACATGAACTACATATATGCAACCGACATCAGATAAGGTTAGTTTGTAGAATGAAGCAACCATATTTGAAAGTGATGGCTAATTGAGGGCAGAAAAAGTCACTAAGCAGAGAAAGACTTAGCAGAATGGGTTAGAGCTCAGATACGCACAACTCTTCCTGAGAACAACACAGGAAAGAGACTTTTCCTAACAAAACAGTCAACAAAGATGGTGACTTAAGACAGCAGTGCATAGAGAGGGAGAGAGATAGCCATAGATAAGAGAGAGGTAGGGGAGGGAGGAAGGGAGAGAGAGAGAGAGAGAGGAGAGGAGGGGAGGAAGGAGGGAGGGAGGGAGGGAGGGAGGGAGGGAGGGAGGGAGGGAGAACAGTTTTACTGGAATAGAAAGGTCTAGAAGAGACTCATCTTATTCAGCAATAAGACCCAGAGGCTGAAATAGTCAAGTACTAGGTTAGCAAATTCTAGTTGCAAGCCTTCAAGATTTAGATTTGCAGATGATTACATGGTACAGAGGCCAGAGGTTCTTAAGCTTATAGATAGTACAAGGAAGGAACATTGTGGGTTCAGCCACAAATGTGCATAGCTTACATAGAGTTCTCATCTTACAACCTCATATGAGGCAGTAAAATAGACATTTATATTTGCATTGTTTAACACCTGTCCATCAGTTTTCTTTATGAAGTAGATAAAAATTAGGGTGAGGACTCACAATTGATTAATATGTAAGAAATAAAAGAGTGTGTGGGAAAGCAGAAATTTGCTGGATTCTAGAGGGCCTGATTTTCAGACATAATAAACAAGTACAAGTAGGAGACTTAATAGCAGAGCTACCCAAAAGAGGTCTTGAAGGATGTGTTGAGCTGTTGGTAGTTATGCAGAAAGCTCCAATATAGCTTTTATCATTCCTCACCTGTGCTGGACTTGATTCTCAGTAACGGAGCTATTTCTTACTGTTCTTTGCTCTCTACCTAGCTTCAATAAAACCTCATTCATTCATCAGATTAGACTTTGGCAGAATCTTTCCATTGTTATGTCATAGGTTCCCTTTGCAAAATGAGCTGGGACTCTCACACAACAGAGTGTTTCCATAAAATGCTTAGAATTATTTCTGTCTTTCACAAATGGCATTGGTATTTTGAAATCAAATGTTTGGACTTGGGATTCACTGTAAAAAGTACATGGACATTTTACCACAATAGACCCAGGTTATGAACATAGATATCATTCCGTTATAAAGGTTCTCTGCACTTTTTCAGTTCCTGTAGGAACAATGAGATAAAGAATATGCTCCACAACTATTTCCCTGGGTTTGCAAGAAAAGGTCAAACTCAAGTCTTCAGCTGTTTGCCCTTTGATGTTCAGAACCATATCTCTGAGCATCTTTATGCTTCTGCTGTTAATAACATAAGCAGTCTGTATAACACGCTTACAATATCCTCTCCAGTTATTTTAAAACACACTGTTTTCTTTATGTTCATTTCTGTCTCTCTCAAATTGAAGACTCAAAAATTATAAAACTAGTAAGAACATAAAAAGAATAAAACCAGAAAATATTTCAGACACTGAAATTGACTATGAGTTGTGCTTATTTTTAATTTTATTTTTATCTAGATCTCAGAAGCCAAAGAAACTAAAATAGCCATAAACAAATGAAATCATCAAAAAAAATCATCTACACAGCAAATGGGATACTCAAATATTAATCAACTATTGACAGGATGAAAGAAATATTTGAAAATTACATTTAACCATAAGCTAACATTGAGGATATGTCATGAACTTCTCAAACATCAACAGTAACCATTGGAAACATAGTCCAGATCTAAAATGTGCAAGAGATTAAATAAATATGAACTAAAGCAGACATAATGTTGATGACCTTTCTATGGAAAGAAAAATCATTATTCTAATGAAGGAAATGTTTATCAAACCTGTTATTAGGAATATTACTTTAGAGAGAGTATTAATCATCTCCAAGTGAAAGTTAATATACAGTGACTAAATTGGAGGATAGGAGTGCTTAGCCCACCATCATTTATGGTGTTATGTAAGGCTATGGAAAAGGGAGCGGAACTTCAGAGTATAAAACCCAGCTACCATCTTCTGGAATGGCATTGTTACACCTCAGCTGCTGTTAAGTTATAGAGTAGTGAGACCCATGACTCTCAAATAATTTTCACGTGCCTGGGCTGATAAATACATTTCAAAACATAAATAAAAATAAGGGGCTCGGGATTTAGCTCAGTGGTAGAGCGCTTACCTAGGAAGCGCAAGGCCCTGGGTTCGGTCCCCAGCTCCGAAAAAAAAAAAAAAGAACCAAAAAAAAAAAAATAAACAAATAAGGGCATGCTTATGTGGTTTCTGAAAATGTTGATATCATAGAAATTAAGAATAACATACAGACCTAAGTAACTCAGTGAGTTACAGACATGAACAAACATTGGTTAATAAGCAATAATCTACTCCAGCAAATAAAAGAGGTTTTAGTGTTTTGTCAGTTAATGTGAAGATAATTAATGTTTTAAAAGAATAAGACAGCAAGCTGTCTATGAGTACCATCAAAAAGAAGTAAAGGATGCTTCATTAGATAGCATGTACATCTAATAAGGATGGGAGGGTATACACATATACATGTGCGTATCTGTAAATAGATGATAACAATAGTATCTTGCTGCAAAACTAGTAAGCTTCTTGGCAGCCAGGCAGGACAACATCAGCAGGGAAAGACTTCAAGAGGAAACATAAGCTATTTTCTACACTTATTTCTCTCTTCTAAAGTTGTGCAGCCATCTTTGTCCATTGGCAGATGGCTCAACTTTCTGCAGGTTAGATGCATGTCTCCTTGCCTGCTGTGTCGTACATCAGGAGAAAAAATGTAAGACACTGTTGTTTGTCTGTTTTCTGTCTCTTTATGCTGTCTCATATATCTAGCAGATAGGTAAATCAATAGATAAATGATAGATAAAGAGATGAAGATAGGTGATCGGCACGTGATAGATGATAAATTAATAGAAATGTGTCACTGTGGAAGCAGGCTTTGAGGTAATTTCCTTTATTCCATTGTGGTTAGAAAATTAACTAAGATTAACTCTCCTTTGGAGAGCGCAACTCTTTGGCAGCTCTGGCCAAACAAGAGCATGCAAATAGATCGCTGCAGACAGTGTCCAGCACACAGACAGCAGATATGTATTCATATACATATATAAAGAGTCATATACATATGCAAAAAATGAAATCTAAGCCATAAAATTTAAAAAGTAAGAAAGGGAATGTGGAAGCTATTGGATAGAAGAAAGGAAAGGTGATTTCCTACTGAGTTTATGTTCTTTCCTCATCAGGGAAGGGCTCTCAGCCCCTACATTACATAGTGCTTGACTAAAAAGCAGAACAAGGAGGAGAAAGGAGAAGAGAAGTTCTGATCAAGGGAACATAAAGGTTTGGGATTGTCCTGGTATCTCTGTGTGCCAGAACTAGAAGGAAGACACCATTTGACTGCACATCAAAGCAGCCACGTAAGGTCTTTGTTAATGATGAAACCTGAAGTGCCTGCCAATTGGAATCTCCCAGTTCAGTTTGTGGAAAGTTCAAGCAGCAAGATCACAAGAATGAAGCCACCCTAAACAAAGAAATGTGCTCCAGACCAAACTGATTTTCAGTTACAAGGAAGAAAGAATAAAAGAAAGAAAGAAAGAAAGAAAGAAAGAAAGGAAGAAAGAAAGAAAGAGAGAAAGAAAGAAAGGCTTCTACTGACATTAAACACTAACATAACAAACACAGACTTACATATACATAAACAATTTTTATGATTTTTAAATTTTAAAAGAATGAATTAAATTAACATTTTTCTTTTTCTAAAGATATTTCAGAATCCACATATTCTTACATAATTTGTTCTGTATTATTTTTGGACAAAATAAACACTAATGTAACCTGTTTTTATCTCCATAAAAATGTTGATGAATGAATAAATATATCACAAATTTTCTCTTATCTCTACAAACTTTCTAAATATATGAAAAAAGAAATACTTATTTTTCAGGTCAAAAATAACATGGACAAGGTGTCTTTCAAACTTCCGCTTTCTTAATAATATCAACCTTGGCCTTCCTGTTCTCACTTCCTATCTGGTCTAGTTTATTCTAATTATTAAAATCTGTCTTTTCCGAAATGCTTTTATAAGTATCTATGTGTGCATGCCTGAGTGCATGTGTGTATGTATGCATGTGTCTCTGTGTGTGTGTGTGTGTGTGTGTGTGTGTGTGTGTGTGCAACAGTTTGTTAAAATGGAAAATCATTCTTGAGAGGTAAGTTTATCTAGAAGTCACAGTTATGTTTAGATAACAAGTTTGATTTCTTCATGAGTTATATATTATTTTGTTCTTATCAAGCTGAGTAAGATAAGGTGGATTCCAACAAGACCTTTCACTCAATATAAGAATGATTTAAGCTGCTATATTTTCCCCTAAAAGCCATATTAGAATAGATTTCATTTTTACATTTTTGCTTATTCAGAGTAATATCATCATTGCTTTACCGAGCTAAATCTAATTGAAATAAAAATTTGAAGAAATTACAAGAAGAATTGTACTTTATGGTTTAAGCTTGTGGGGGGTTGAATATGCTTGACCCAGAGAGTGGCACCGTAGGAGGTGTGTCCTTGTTGGAGTAGGCATGGCTTTGTTGCAGGAAGTGTGTCACTATAGGAGTGAGTTTGAGGTCCCCTACCCTGCTAGCTGTCCCAGAGTCAGTGTTATCCTCTTTGCATTTGAAACAAGATGTAGAACTCTCAGCTCCTCCTGCCTGGATGCTGCCTTGATGATAATGGACTGAACCTCTGAACCTATAAGCCAACCCCAATTCAATGTTGTCTTTCATAAGAGTTGCCTTGGTCATGTTGTCTCTTCATAACAAGGAACATCCTAACTAACGAACAAGTTGGTACCAGGGACTGTGGTATTGCTGTAATAAGCCTGACCATGCATTTATTTGGAGGAATGTGGATTTGGAAGTAGTGGTATGCTTCAAAGTGGGGGAAGACATTTGTGCTGAGTGTGATTTGAACTGCACAGAGCTAATCAAAGAGCTTTCAGTGGAGAAGAATTTCAGTATGTGGCCTAGAGAATGTTTTGTGATACTTTGTTGAAGATTGTGGCTGGTTTTTGCCATTGTACAAAGCATTTGCCTGGGGTTAAGGTGAAGAGATTTAGATTAATTGTTTTGACAAAGGAAGTCTCAAAAAAGCATGGCATAAATTCTGTTGGGTTGTTCCTAAATTTCTTTCCTATGAAGAGCTTTGAAATAAAACTTAGCGGAGACACCGCCGGAACCTGAAAGAAACAGACCGGATAAACAGTACTCTGCACCCAAATCCCGTGGGAGGGAGAGCTAAACCTTCAGAGAGGCAGACAAGCCTGGGAAACCAGAAGAGACTGTTCCCTGCACACACATCTCGGACGCCAGAGGAAAAAGCCAAAGACCATCTGGAACCCTGGTGCACTGAAGCTCCCGGAAGGGGCGGCACAGGTCTTCCTGGTTGCTGCCGCTGCAGAGAGCCCGTGGGCAGCACCCCACGAGCGAACTTGAGCCTCAGGACCACAGGTAAGACCAAATTTTCTGCTGCAAGAAAGCTGCCTGGTGAACTCAAGACACAGGCCCACAGGAACAGCTGAAGACCTGTAGAGAGGAAAAACTACACGCCTGAAAGAAGAACACTCTGTCCCCATAACTGACTGAAAGAGAGGAAAACAGGTCTACAGCACTCCTGACACACAGGCTTATAGGACAGTCTAGCCACTGTCAGAAATAGCAGAACAAAGTAACACTAGAGATAATCTGATGGCGAGAGGCAAGCGCAGGAACCCAAGCAACAGAAACCAAGACTACATGGCACCATCGGAGCCCAATTCTCCCATCAAAACAAACATGGAATATCCAAACACACCAGAAAAGCAAGATCTAGTTCCAAAATAATTTTTGATCATGATGCTGGAGGACTTCAAGAAAGACATGAAGAACTCCCTTAGAGAACAAGTAGAAGCCTACAGAGAGGAATCGCAAAAATGCCTGAAAGAATCGCAAAAATCCCTGAAAGAATTCCAGGAAAACATAAATAAACAAGTAGAAGCCCATAGAGAGGAGACACAAAAATCCCTGAAAGAATTCCAGGAAAACACAATCAAACAGTTGAAGGAATTAAAAATGGAAATAGAAGCAATCAAGAAAGAACACATGGAAACAACCCTGGATATAGAAAACCAAAAGAAGAGACAAGGAGCTGTAGATACAAGCTTCACCAACAAAATACAAGAGATGGAAGAGAGAATCTCAGGAGCAGAAGATTCCATAGAAATCATTGACTCAACTGTCAAAGATAATGTAAAGCGGAAAAAGCTACTGGTCCAAAACATACAGGAAATCCATGACTCAATGAGAAGATCAAACCTAAGGATAATAGGCATAGAAGAGAGTGAAGACTCCCAGCTCAAAGGACCAGTAAATATCTTCAACAAAATCATAGAAGAAAACTTCCCTAACCTAAAAAAAGAGATACCCATAGACATACAAGAAGCCCACAGAACTCCAAATAGATTGGACCAGAAAAGAAACACCTCCCGTCACATAATTGTCAAAACACCAAACGCACAAAATAATAAAAGAATATTAAAAGCAGTAAGGGAAAAAGGTCAAGTAACATATAAAGGGAGACCTATCAGAATCACACCAGACTTCTCGCCAGAAACTATGAAGGCCAGAAGATCCTGGACTGATGTCATACAGACCCTAAGAGAACACAAATGCCAGCCTAGGTTACTGTATCCAGCAAAACTCTCAATTAACATTGACGGAGAAACCAAGATATTCCATGACAAAACCAAATTTACACAATATGTTTCTACAAATCCAGCACTACAAAGGATAATAAATGGTAAAGCCCAACATAAGGAGGCAAGCTATACCCTAGAAGAAGCAAGAAACTAATCGTCTTGGAAACAAAACAAAGAGAATGAAAGCACACAAACATAACATCACATCCAAATATGAATATAACAGGAAGCAATAATCACTATTCCTTAATATCTCTCAATATCAATGGCCTCAACTCCCCAATAAAAAGACATAGATTAACAAACTGGATACGCAACGAGGACCCTGCATTCTGCTGCCTTCAGGAAACACACCTCAGAGACAAAGACAGACACTACCTCAGAGTGAAAGGCTGGAAAACACCTTTCCAAGCAAATGGTCAGAAGAAGCAAGCCGGAGTAGCCATTCTAATATCAAATAAAATCAATTTCCAACTAAAAGTCATCAAAAAGGATAAGGAAGGACACTTCATATTCATCAAAGGAAAAATCCACCAAGATGAACTCTCAATCCTAACTATCTATGCTCCAAATACAAGGGCACCTACATACATAAAAGAAACCTTACTAAAGCTCAAAACACACATTGCACCTAACACAATAATAGTGGGAGATTTCAACACCCCACTCTCATCAATGGACAGATCATGGAAACAGAAATTAAACAGTGATGTCGACAGACTAAGAGAAGTCATGAGCCAAATGGACTTAACGGATATTTATAGAACATTCTATCCTAAAGCAAAAGGATATACCTTCTTCTCAGCTCCTCATGGTACTTTCTCCAAAATTGACCATATAATTGGTCAAAAAACGGGCCTCAACTGGTACAGAAAGATAGAAATAATCCCATGCGTGCTATCGGACCACCACGGCCTAAAACTGGTCTTCAATAACAGTAAGGGAAGAATGCCCACATATACGTGGAAATTGAACAGTGCTCTACTCAATGATAACCTGGTCAAGGAAGAAATAAAGAAAGAAATTAAAAACTTTTTAGAATTTAATGAAAATGAAGATACAACATACCCAAACTTATGGGACACAATGAAAGCTGTGCTAAGAGGAAAACTCATAGCGCTGAGTGCCTGCAGAAAGAAACAGGAAAGAGCATATGTCAGCAGCTTGACAGCACACCTAAAAGCTCTAGAACAAAAAGAAGCAAATACACCCAGGAGGAGTAGAAGGCAAGAAATAATCAAACTCAGAGCTGAAATCAACCAAGTAGAAACAAAAAGGACCATAGAAAGAATCAACAGAACCAAAAGTTGGTTCTTTGAGAAAATCAACAAGATAGATAAACCCTTAGCCAGACTAACAAGAGGACACAGAGAGTGCGTCCAAATTAACAAAATCAGAAATGAAAAGGGAGACATAACTACAGATTCAGAGGAAATTCAAAAAATCATCAGATCTTACTATAAAAACCTATATTCAACAAAATTTGAAAATCTTCAGGAAATGGACAATTTCCTAGACAGATACCAGGTATCAAAGTTAAATCAGGAACAGATAAACCAGTTAAACAACCCCATAACTCCTAAGGAAATAGAAGCAGTCATTAAAGGTCTCCCAACCAAAAAGAGCCCAGGTCCAGACGGGTTTAGTGCAGAATTCTATCAAACCTTCATAGAAGACCTCATACCAATATTATCCAAACTATTCCACAAAATTGAAACAGATGGAGCACTACCGAATTCCTTCTACGAAGCCACAATTACTCTTATACCTAAACCACACAAAGACACAACAAAGAAAGAGAACTTCAGACCAATTTCCCTTATGAATATCGACGCAAAAATACTCAAAAAAATTCTGGCAAACCGAATTCAAGAGCACATCAAAACAATCATCCACCATGATCAAGTAGGCTTCATCCCAGGCATGCAGGGATGGTTTAATATACGGAAAACCATCAACGTGATACATTATATAAACAAACTGAAAGAACAGAACAACATGATCATTTCATTAGATGCTGAGAAAGCATTTGACAAAATTCAACACCCCTTCATGATAAAAGTCCTGGAAAGAATAGGAATTCAAGGCCCATACCTAAACATAGTAAAAGCCATATACAGAAAACCAGTTGCTAACATTAAACTAAATGGAGAGGAACTTGAAGCAATCCCACTAAAATCAGGGACTAGACAAGGCTGCCCACTCTCTCCCTACTTATTCAATATAGTTCTTGAAGTTCTAGCCAGAGCAATCAGACAACAAAAGGAGATCAAGGGGATACAGATCGGAAAAGAAGAGGTCAAAATATCACTATTTGCAGATGACATGATAGTATATTTAAGTGATCCCAAAAGTTCCACCAGAGAACTACTAAAGCTGATAAACAACTTCAGCAAAGTGGCTGGGTATAAAATTAACTCAAATAAATCAGTTGCCTTCCTCTATACAAAAGAGAAACAAGCCGAGAAAGAAATTAGGGAAACGACACCCTTCATAATAGACCCAAATAATATAAAGTACCTCGGTGTGACTTTAACCAAGCAAGTAAAAGATCTGTACAATAAGAACTTAAAGACACTGAGGAAAGAAATTGAAGAAGACCTCAGAAGATGGAAAGATCTCCCATGCTCATGGATTGGCAGGATTAATATAGTAAAAATGGCCATTTTACCAAAAGCAATCTACAGATTCAATGCAATCCCCATCAAAATACCAATCCAATTCTTCAAAGAGTTAGACAGAACAATTTGCAAATTCATCTGGAATAACAAAAAACCCAGGATAGCTAAAGCTATCCTCATCAATAAAAGGACTTCAGGGGGAATCACTATCCCTGAACTCAAGCAGTATTACAGAGGAATAGTGATAAAAACTGCATGGTATTGGTACAGAGACAGACAGATAGACCAATGGAATAGAATTGAAGACCCAGAAATGAACCCACACACCTATGGTCACTTGATTTTTGACAAAGGAGCCAAAACCATCCAATGGAAAAAATATAGCATTTTCAGCAAATGGTGCTGGTTCAACTGGAGGGCAACATGTAGAAGAATGCAGATCGATCCATGCTTATCACCCTGTACAAAGCTTAAGTCCAAGTGGATCAAGGACCTCCACATCAAACCAGACACACTCAAACTAATAGAAGAAAAACTAGGGAAGCATCTGGAACACATAGGCACTGGAAAAAAATTTCCTGAACAAAACACCAATGGCTTATGCTCTAAGATCAAGAATCGACAAATGGGATCTCATAAAAGTGCAAAGCTTCTGTAAGGCAAGACACTGTGGTTAGGACAAAACGGCAACCAACAGATTGGGAAAAGATCTTTACCAATCCTACAACAGATAGAGGCCTTATATCCAAAATATACAAAGAACTCAAGAAGTTAGACCGCAGGGTAACAAATAACCCTATTAAAAAATGGGGTTCAGAGCTAAACAAAGAATTCACAGCTGAGGAATGCCGAATGGCTGAGAAACACCTAAAGAAATGTTCAACATCTTTAGTTATAAGGGAAATGCAAATCAAAACAACCCTGAGATTTCACCTCACACCAGTGAGAATGGCTAAGATCAAAAACTCAGGTGACAGCAGATGCTGGCGAGGATGTGGAGAAAGAGGAACGCTCCTCCATTGTTGGTGGGATTGCAGACTGGTAAAACCATTCTGGAAATCAGTCTGGAGGTTCCTCAGAAAATTGGACATTGAACTGCCTGAGGATCCAGCTATACCTCTCTTGGGCATATACCCAAAAGATGCCTCAACATATAAAAGAGACACGTGCTCCACTATGTTCATCGCAGCCTTATTTATAATAGTCAGAAACTGGAAAGAACCCAGATGCCCTTCAACAGAGGAATGGATACAGAAAATGTGGTACATCTACACAATGGAATATTACTCAGCTATCAAAAACAACGATTTTATGAAATTCGTAGGCAAATGGTTGGAACTGGAAAATATCATCCTGAGTGAGCTAACCCAATCACAGAAAGACATACATGGTATGCGCTCATTGATAAGTGGCTATTAGCCCAAATGCTTGAATTACCCTAGATCCCTAGAACAAACGAAACTCAAGACGGATGATCAAAATGTGAATGCTTCACTCCTTCTTTAAATGAGGAAAAAGAATACCCTTGGCAGGGAAGGGAGAGGCAAAGATTAAAACAGAGACTGAAGGAACACCCATTCAGAGCCTGCCCTACATGTGGCCCATACATATACAGCCACCCAATTAGACAAGATGGATGAAGCAAAGAAGTGCAGACCAACAGGAGCCGGATGTAGATCGCTCCTGAGAGACACAGCCAGAATACAGCAAATACAGAGGCGAATGCCAGCAGCAAACCACTGAACTGAGAATAGGTCCTCTGTTGAAGGAATCAGAGAAAGAACTGGAAGAGCTTGAAGTGGCTCGAGACCCCAAAAGTACAACAAGCCAAGCAACCAGAGCTTCCAGGGACTAAGCCACTACCTAAAGACTATACATGGACTGACCCTGGACTCTGACCCCATAGGTAGCAATGAATATCCTAGTAAGAGCACCAGTGGAAGGGGAAGCCCTGGGTCCTGCTAATACTGAACCCCCAGTGAACTAGTCTATGGGGGGAGGGCGGCAATGGTGGGAGGGTTGGGAGGGGAACACCCATAAGGAAGGGGAGGGGGGAGGGGGATGTTTGCCCGGAAACCGGGAAAGGGAATAACATTCGAAATGTATATAAGAAATACTCAAGTTAATAAAAAAAAAAGAAATTTAAGGTCATGGGGGAGTAGTTGTACACCTTTTCTTAGTTTTGGCACACATCTCTCCAAGCTTTACAGTGTTCTGCCAGGGCCTGAGTGAAAAGATGGAGTCTTAAGAGAATCAGGTGTCTTGACATATTAGAACATTCATGCTGTTAATAAACTGGGAATGGGTGGTCCAGGGAGGGTGAAGGGGGCAACTTAATAAAATGCAAGAAAAAAGAGATTTTTCAACCACATGGAACTAGATTAGGATCCACAGATTAGCCAACTAGTTGTGTGAAATTCAATAGATCAATGTAATCATTTAGGTCTCAGATTGCTACCTTTCTGCCTAATGTTACATCTTGAAGGGATGTTGGAATGGAAGGTAGGTATTTGAGGACTGGTAACGATTCATGGTTTCCTGGAATAGAGTAGCTATATTAGTAGTAACAGTACTATTATATATAATTTAATTTTACTTATTAATTTTATGTGTATGGGTGTTTGCGTATAAGTCTATGAATATCCATGTCTAGTACCGATAGAGGCCAGAAGAGGGTGTTGGATTCCCTCATCAGTTTTGGGCCTTGTGGGTAATGGGGATTGAACCTGGTTCTTCTAGAAGAAAAGCCCATGTTCTTAACCACTGAGCCATTGCTCCAGCCCCAGTACTACTATGTTTTAATAAGGTAATAATTACTTGCGTAAAACTCAAACAAATCTGGTTTATTTCTGTACAATGGACAGTAAATTTCTAAAGCAAAAAAAAAAAAAAGAAATAAAACTTAGCAAAATGTAAAAGGAAAAAATCATCAAAAATGAATGGTTCAAAGAGTCAGTTTATGTCCAGACATGGTCCAAGACATGAGATAGAGGCAAACAGATCTCTAAAATTAAGGTCAGCCTAGTACAGAACAAGTTCCAGGCAAAGAAAAGCTTAAGCCCAGGCTCGGAGGTACCCAGCACTTAGGAGACAGAGCCATGCAGATCTCCAAATTGGTCAGTCTAAAGAGCAAGTTCCAGAATAGCCAAGCTTTGGCAGTGAAGGAAACAATTAGAAAACAGGAAGTTTGTGATAATGTAATAGAACAAGGGGGCATTTCCCAGCCCCAGAACGCAGCAGAACTTGGCAGCTTCAGACATTTGGCTCTGGTTTTATAGTCAAGAGGAAAAGGAGATTCTGAGGCAAATGAGCTAAGGAATTACAGGTGATTAAGAAGAGACCAGCATCAC
The DNA here is from genome assembly GCF_021556685.1 of Rattus norvegicus. NCBI lineage: Eukaryota > Metazoa > Chordata > Mammalia > Rodentia > Muridae > Rattus > Rattus norvegicus. The sequence goes on from NC_141548.1 coordinate 64,463,846, forward strand.
TGAGGTGCAATCAACTGGAAAGTATTATCCAACAGCACAGAGAAGCTGTATTCCAGATATCACCAAAGTTGTACCTTGTTCTGCAGCTGTAATTGGTAATGTGTAAGACTCATCCAGCTGGTACTGGTTTTGAAGACATGAAAGGGTTATGAAGAGCAGCTGAGGTTTGGTGCTGTGAAAGCCCATAAAAGGCCATTGGTGAAGGTACACCCTAAATTGCAGTTGAAGACTCAGGACTGAAAGGTCATGAAAGGATGTTGAGGCCTGGCAGCATGAAGAGAGCCTATGAGGGAGCTATTTATGATGCCTAGTTGTAGCAGAGGACACCAATATGTTGGAGATGTCAGTACCATGGAATGACCACAAAGAAGAGCTGCAGCAGTGGAATGGAGTCAACCAGAGCCTACAGTGCTACAATGGGCAGAGATAGAGAAGTGACCCAAATCCTTTTGAGAAGCCCAGAAGATTACATGCAGATCCCAGACATTGGAACAAGAGGCTGCAACACTGAAGTAGCCTTGGAGACCCCAAGATATTCACGATGAGAGACCCATGTAGTATTTTATAAGATTAGCCTTGGTCATTGTGTCTGATCACAGCAGTAAAACCCTAACTAAGACACTATCCCATTTTAAAACAGACTCAATTTGACTATCGTATTAATGAAATGAAATGTATTAAAATAAGTTTATCATTTTTCCAGTTTTCAGAAGAATCCAAATATTATCCGTTGAAAGGCAAAGTAATGTTGCTTGAAAAATAATAATGCCTTATGACTTGTCTTGATATGTAGGCAATTCTGGAAACATCAGTTTACCACCAGCTAACTACAGGATGAAACTTAGCAAATGAGACATTTTAGATAAAAGAGTTTTTAGTAAATTTTATATTTAGATGAGAATGAAGAGTATTAGCAGTTCTGCTCTGAGGAGTGAATACAATACTCTGGAAATGACTGAGATTATAAAATAATTGGCGATGTAAGGCTCCTAGAGACTGTAAAGATACAGTTTTGTGAGTAATAGCAGATAAAACTTACTATCCAACTAGATGGCTGTGGAAAGGAGAGAGGAAGAAAGAAAAAGGTGTGTGCATCGTAGACAGGGTACAACAATGTGATTTGGAAAGTATGAGAAAAATTCTGGGGGAGACTGGGCAACAGTAAGAAATACCCAGGAGACCTAGGCAATCGGTTTGATCAGTTCAATATAGGGAAAATACAAGTCAATTTAGAGGCATTTACAACATCATTAGTATGATATGCTGGGATGATGAACTTGGTCCTCTTTCTCTTTTTGTAGTTGCAAAGCTCAAAGATGGAGAGTTAATAATTAATAAGTGGAGTGTGGCTAGTTTATGCAGACTGCTTTGGCATCACTTGGTTAAGTGTTCTCATCATGGAACTTGTAGAAGGTTTGACACACAAATATGTGCTACTTGAATAATTTTTCAGACATAGGAAAGTATGTGAAAATAACTATGATTTTAATTTAAACAGTTAATTTAAAATGTGGATATATGATAATGAAAACACACATATATATATATATATATATAAATGGATGTGTACATACATGCATTTATATATGTATGAACATATGCATATATGTATAGGAAATTTTTTTAAATAAAAAAGAAACAAAATTGCATGTCAAAAGTCCGTAATTGCTTGTATTTTGGTAGACTGAACTATTTCCAAATTAGAGATTATTCAGGGTAATAATTCTTTATTTTCCTAATGTAACAAACCTTTTTAATATAGTTCCTCATGATGCATAACCCCAAAACATAAAATTATTTTGCTTCTAGTTCATAACTGTAGTGTTTCTATTATTAATCATAATGTGAAGATCTGATATGCAAGATATCTGATATGTAGCCCCAAAGGGGTCACAACCCACAAATTGAGAACAATTGTTCTACGGACTAGCATGGTCCTTGTATTACTTAAGATTTCTACTGCTGTAAAGAGACACCATGACCAAGACAGTGCTTATAAAGGAGAATGCTGAACTGGGGCTAGCTTCCAAATTCAAAGGTTCAGTCCATTATCATAGAGGCAGGAATCAGGGAAGCTTTCAGTCAGGCATGGTCCTGGAGGAGCTAAGAGTTCTACATCTTGTTTCAAAAACAAAGAGGATAGGACTGACTTTCAGGCAGCTAGGAGGAGGGTCTGCAAGCCCACACGCACTGCGACACACCTACTCCAACAAGGCCTCAACTCCTAAGAGTGCCATTCCCTGGGCCAAGCATATACAGACCATCACAGATAATAACTTGTGTAAGTTATTATATGTCATGGCCTCAATGTTATGACAGACAGCCCCACTGGGAGGGGATCCCCTTGGTTTTGTAGAGGCTTGATGACCCAGGATAGGGGAACTCTAGGCCACTTGAGGCAGGAGCGGGTGGGTGAGTGGAGGAGCACCCTCATAGAGGTAGGGGGAGGGAAGAGGGGATAGGGGCTTGTGGAGGGGAAATTGAGAAGGGGGATAACATTTGAAATGTAAATAAATAAAATAACCAATAAAAAGAAAGACAATGGAAGAATGGTAGAGAAAACACTGATGAAATGATGCAAACTCATTAGCAATTACATTAAAGCATAAACTATACAAAGAAACACCTGAAGATGATGTATTGTTAATCCTACTAGGCAAGAGCAAGACTACTATCACAATTAGAGCCAAATTTGAAGGAAGCTTGATTTTATTAGTGCATATCCAGAGCTGGCCAGTGATGGTATCCTAAATCAGGTTAAAGAGATCAGGCAGGAATTCAAATGTTTACTCTATCTTAAGGTGTGAAATCAAAAGTAGTTGCAAAGCAAGTTGACATAAGAGATACAATAGGTAGCAATGAATATCCTAGTAAGAGCACCAGTGGAAGGGGAAGCCCTTGGTCCTGCTAAGACTGAACCCCCAGAGAACTAGACTGTTGGGGGGAGGGCGGCAATGGGGGGAGGATGGGGAGGGGAACACCCATAAAGAAGGGGAGGGGGAGGGATTAGGGGGATGTTTGCCCAGAAACCGGGAAAGGGAATAACACTCGAAATGTATATAAGAAATACTCAAGTTAATAAAAAAAAAAAAAAAGAGATACAATGGGAACATAGGAAATACATAAAAATGTCAAAAAAATTGTGTGTTCACTATGTGATGAGGAAGAATAGTTAAAGAGAGTAACAGAGGTTCAAGGAGGATAAGAGTATTCTCAAAAAAGAGTCAAAATCATGGCTTGGGATGGATCCAAGAAAGAGACTTAAAAATAGCAACTCAGCTTTTTAGGTAAATGGGAAACTTGTTTTTAACAATACAGCATAATGGCTCCTGCCTTCAAAAGGGAGTAGACAGGTTCCTCAGTACCTATCACAGGCTATTTACCACCACACAGAACATGTGTTAAAATACTGTACAACCATGTACTTTTATGCTTACAGCTTCAGATGCATAATGAAAGAATGATTATTTCAAAATTGTTCAGCATTGAGGTAGAGACAGCAAACAGGGGAAGGAAAATAAACAAACAAACAAACAAACAAACAAAAAAACCAAAATGCAATCTGAATATGTTTTCCTAAACCCTCCAGCTTTCTTTATGACAGTAGCTGTCTATGAGGAGACTGGTAGGAAACTCTACAGATAGGTCAGGATATCAAGGACATTCACCCAAAGCAGATGGGACAATCATTCTTTGCATCATCTCCTGTAACTATGATGAGCTATATGGGTTTGTTTTGTTCTACTTTTATTTACATAGTAAATAAATTTATGTAAGTGAGCTAACTTTCACTGTACCATTGAGAAGAAGGGGCTTTTTCTAATGTTCTGGGTCCTTGGATATTATGAGGAAGAATTTTTGAAAACCAGAAACTGATTCACTTGATTTGAACTGCACTGCTGAAGAAAAATTGGAATATCACAGGTCTGAAGTTTAACGATCTTATCTTCAGGAAGTGAGGTGTCCAAAATAGCAATTCCTTGAAAGCTCTGTGTCTGAACACCTTGTGACCTATAGATAAATCCTTCTGAAATCTATTGACCTAGCAGACCAATACCTCCCACCAAACCAAAAGTTAAGAAAACCATCAGATTCCACTACAGAAAAAGGTTCACATATCTTTCCGGAATGACCACCATGAAATGCCCCCTCCCCTAAATTAATTTGTAACTTAAACTTGCCACAATTTATGATAAGAATTTATAAAATAGTACAGGCAACAAACCAATAACTATTTCCCTTCAATGAAACAAATTTTATAAAGCAACAGATAATATGTGTGCTGTTAGTTTTTACGTTCGGGGAGGTTTCAAGTTTCATCATATATGTACATACTAAATAGCTATAAGTAGAGCGTTATCATCTTCCTAACATATTCAGAACTTCTTATTCAACTCAGATGCTGCTTTTCTTTTTCCCTTTCCTTTTGTGTTGCCATCCTCTGATGAATAATACTTTCTCTATGACAACATTTCTACATCTAAAGCCTAATAGACACTTCTTTTTTCTTTGTTCTCATTGTTAAAAGCCTTTATAATGGAAAATACCTTTCTCTGAATCTTGCTTTTCCCTTATCTGAAGAGAGGGCTGCCTATAGGCAGTCCCTTTGAAATCTAGGAGGTTGCAGTAACCTTGTTTGGGCTTAGATTACCAGCCCTGTGCTGGTCTCCTGCCCGGTGTTCATAAAATGCTAATGAAAGAATGGGGAGCCAAACAATGACTTTCCCTTTGGCTGGTGGAGTGGGAGGCAGTTGAATTATTGTTCTTTGCTTAGAAAAACTATTTGTCTCTCATTTTCATCTCATTTTGGAATGCCATATGTTTTTAGTTGTTGTTCTTACTAACTTTAAAATGAACAACGGAATAGTTTTAAAAAAAGAAAGCTTGGTTAAAACTAAAAAGTTCCAAATCATTAGAACTGATTTCTTTCAGATTGGTTTTAGTTGGTATATTCTTTCTAGTGTCTGAATCCTCTAGGATTAACCTTTTGAAATGTTTTCCAGTACTCAACCAGATGTAAAGAATAAAATTCAATAAAATATTGAAAGGATTTCATTGCAGAGTACCTCTGTACTAAAAATGACAAAACACAGGTCAGTGGCTTGAAGCACTACCAAACTAACACACAAGTTATCAGTTCTCTTGGCTAGTTCAATAACATCGGCACTGTTGTTATAAAAGTTTGGTGAGCAAATGTTTCAGTGACATCTTCGGAATGTGGCATAAGAGGTTATGGTATTACCCATGATCACTCACAGCAGAATAAAAGGAAATGAACAGTTTTTATGTCAGATGATGACAGTTCCTTTAAGAGATAAGAATAAGCAGCAATTTTAGGAAAAGCATCGAACTTGAAAAGATAGCATACACCCCATTTGTCTCCATTTAAGGACCAGGCTTGATTTTGAAAAGAAGGTCATAAAGCACCAGCTCCAGGAATGAGTTCATAAAACCACCTCCCAAAGAACAGCCTAGGGATAACCAATGGAATGGGAAAATATCTTATCTCAGGATGGGCCATCTGTGCCGGGCATCCTGTGTTTAAACCTTCACTACACAGGGATGCAGACCACCTCCCACCTGGCATAAGCCAATCAGAAGCAGACCCTGTGATCGCCCCACTCCCAACCACTGCCAGGACCTACCAATGCAATTTTACATTACCTAATTCTTCTAGAAAGGTCTCCTAATTCCCTTTAAGAAGACCTGTTTGCCTTTAGGGTCTCCATGAGGAAGAATTGTTAACCACCACACTCTGGCCGTTTCTACAGAATATATGCTCTTTGTGTTCATGTATTATCTGAGTCTGGGGTTTTCCTTCAGCCATTTTCAAACTCTTATCTGAAAGAAATATGAAAAAAATCTGCCTTTTTCAACTCAGGGATACAAATCACATGTAATTTAATGTTTCCTTTGGTTATTTTATTGTCGTTTTTTAGGGTATGGTTAGTTTTTGATTAGTATCTCAGACTTTGATGAGTACCTCAGAAGAATATAGATATGGAAAAAAATAAAGACAAATTTAAAGTGACATATAAGGATCAGTGAAAAGGCTAGTTGGAGGGGCCGATTGGGAAGTTTAATGATGTATGTCTCTGAAATCCACATGGTTGAATCACAGACCTGAACTCATATGAGTTACAAAGTAAACAAAGCATTCAAATCAGTCACCAGGAATTTCATGTTCTTGATCATTATTACATCAATTTCCACAGCTCAAAAGAATGAAATATGAGTATTATAATGATTCTATTCTCATTGCTGATTTTATACTTCTAGTGTAATTCAGATTTTTTTAAGGGGAAAAAATGGATAATTGAAAGGCAAAAAGAAAGATGCAAATACAGAGATGTAGCCTGGATGTTAGGAAAGTGGAGCATTATTTAAAATACTAGGAGAAATTGCTTAACTGTTACTGGTTTTTATTGGATATTTGATGTATTTGCATTTCAAATATTATCCCCTTAACTGGTCCCCCATCTCCCATTCCTTCTCCTGCTTCTAGGAGGATGCTCTTCATCCTACCTACTCACTCCCAGCTCAACACCCTGGCATTTCCCCATACTGGAGAAACAAGTCTTCACAGGATCAAGGGCTTCTCGTCCTATTGATGCCAGACAATACCATCCTCTGCTACATACGCTGCAGGAGCCATGGGTCTCTCTATGTGTGCTCTTTGGTTTGTGGCTTGGTGTTTGTTAGCTCTGGGTAAGAGTGGGACCTGGTTGCTTGATATTGTTGTTCTTCCTATGGGGTTGTAAACCCCTTCAGTTCCTTCAGTCCTTTCTCTACCTCCTCCATTGGGGTCCCCATGTTCAGTCTGATGGTTAGCTGCAAACATACTCATCTGTATCAGTAGGCTCTGGCAAAACCTCTCAGTAAACATCCTTCAGTGTTTGATCCAAAATTTCAGGGATGACATTACCATCCATAAAGGACATAGGGAAAAAGTTAGGGAAGTCAACCTTCGTAATTAGCAGTGCTTTGAAGTTTCATACTTTACTCCATGAGAGATAATAACATTAAAAAAAAAGCAGCAGTTCCAGATTATTCCAAACATGTCATTTTTATTTGGAATTGATCCTGGTGTTCTAGAACATTAACATTTTTATTTTGACATTGTTCATTTTGAATTGCTTAAGACTTATAGATAATATTTATCAAGTTTTTATAAAAGTAACTTCATATAGGCAATTCCTTTATAACAACTTATATTATCAGGTAGAGACAAATAAATACCAGTTTCCATTCTTACTGTCTCCAAAGATATGTGGAAAAAGTTAAGGAAAACAAAATTTACTAGAACAATGTGGAGATTTGAAGATGAGTAAAGCAATTTTCATAAACTATTTTCTACTTCAGGCATCTTTCAAAACTTCCCAGAAGGAAAACATGTATTGAGACAGAAGTAAAGAGTTAGAATAAAAAGTGCTAAAACATCAAAGAAACAAGGGTATAGGACCAGGAGTCAGGAAAATCCCTTGCTTTTTAGTGGTTTAGTGGAAGTTGAGGGGAAGGAATAGGTCAGGATGATTTTGGAAAGAATGCTTAATCTCTATCCCTAGAGTCAAGTGTATAATTTTGGGTGCTATAATAGTGAGTAATATTCAACTAAATTCTTTATTACATGAGAAAAAAGATGAATAATTACAAAGAAAATGGTTATATGTGTGTAAGTTCTCATATAATTATTTTATGAGTCCATTAAAAGAGATCATCAGATTTGTTGTAAAAGTATTTTATAAGAATTTTCCTAGAGAAAGCAACACATTTTCAGTATGAAAACAAAGATTAAATTGGTAATCTAGAAAGGACGGAGGGAGAGAGAAACGGGGAGGATTTAGCAATTGTCCACAAGGAAAAGGTCATAGAGATTTTCATTGCTGTAAAAATTCTAAAAAGATCAAGTGTAGAAGTTGCCTTACTATAACGCATAATCCATGATGCTTTGCACTGGGCACTTAAATCTTTTCATTTGCATTTTAGAAATAAGATAAATAGTAGAAACTCTGTGAGATACACTGTTACTAATTCTGTAACATATTGCAGAATTTACTTCCCACTCCCTGTTTCTCTTTAATATTTTGACACAAGTCATGTGGCTCAGGCTGTCTTGTAAGTTGTCACAGATGTAAGATAAGACTTGTAAGATTCCTGATCCTCCTGTCCCTATGTCCCCAAATCTGGAAAAATCAGTATATTTAACCATAATTAGTTTCAGATCATCTAAAGATATTTAAAACCTAAATAGTTAGGCCTAAGTAATTATATACAGTTACATTAGAAAGGTAGTCTAAAGGTGGACAGGAGATCTCACAGGGCCCCAGGAATAAATAATTAACAGGTTGCTGAGAAAGAATTAGTCTTCCCTAGAGATGAGCCCTTTAATACATTGTTCAATACCAAGTGATAACTTCTAAACCTGTGTGTGTGTGTGTGTGTGTGTGTGTGTGTGTGTGTGGTTGTAACAACAATAAACAATAAAAAGCAGTGGATTTTAGAAGCCAGGAGAAGACACTGAAGTGGTTGATGAGAATAGAGAGAGGGGTGATTTATGTAAATAGAGTACACACATAAAATTAAAAGTGAATTTACTTTAAAAATGTGGTCTAAGATAGTTTCCATGCGAGTGGGGAATTGCTTTGTTTCCTAAGCTAAATAACTGGAGAACAGTAACTGTGCTAACCAATCGTTTTGTAATGTGTGTCTTAAAAAGGGATGAATTGGGCAGCTTTGGTTTCACAAATCTAACAAAGTATTAATTGGAGTCAATATGTAAGAAGGACTTTTTTTATTCTCAAAGTGTTTCAGTTGTATAAACGTCAGAATATGTATGTCTTCTGTGTGTTTTCTAAGCAGAAAAAAACGAAGCTTGGTGGGTGGGGTAATGTGGAGGGTATGGGAGGAATTGAGAGAAATAAAAGAAAACAATTAAGAGTTATTACACAGCAGCATGCCAGAGAAATTTCATTAGTTTGATAATCATAGAAGAATCACATATCTAGTACTAAAATAAAAACTTGTCTTTTTTTTCTTTTAGATTTATTTTTTTTAAATGTGTGGTAGTTTAAATAAGAGTGGCATCTAAAAGATTGTGCGTTTGAATGCTTAATCATCAGAATGTTGCCTTCCATGGGAGGGATTAGAAGGTGTGGCCTTCTCAGAGTAATTGTGCCTTGATAGAGACTGTGTCATTTCAGGTGGGCTTTAAGGACTGTCTTTCTCTTACCCCTGTCTCTAGATCTTGGTATAGAAGTCTCAGCTCCCTTTCTTTTTAGTGCCATATCTGACTCCTGTCACCATGTTCCCTCTCACAGTGAAAATGATCTAAACCTCTGAAAGTTTAAGCAGTACCCAAGTCCCTTTTTATAAGACTATTTTATATGGCCGAGGTGTCACTTCAGCGCAATAGAACAATGACTAGGAGGGTATGTTCTTAGAAAGCCTTTCACCAAGAAGTAAAGATTGGTTTACACATAAGAATTATGTTGCATTACCTAAAAACATAAGATACATTGTTACAACACAACAAGAAAATTGAACCCGCTGCCAAGGAAGATCATTTAGCTGACAGTGTTTCTTGCCCCTCTGCCTAAGACCTTAAGGTTAGTTATTAAACATCTCATGTTAGAAGAAGAGAACCACGGCACTTCTTACACTGTACTCAGGATTCCACATGGGTCATGGTGTGAATGTGTATGATCACAGAAAACAATTGTCCTTTTTGTGTCTTATGACTCAACATTTCAGACTGTGCAAAAGGAAAATGAAATTATTTGCTGAAAAGAGAAAAGAGCGTCAGATCTTCTTGTACTGGAGTTAGACATGGTTTGTGAGTCACCTTATGGATACTGGGAGTGTAGTTGAGTTCTCCTGGAACAGCCACTAATACTTTTGACCATTGAGAGATCTCTCTAGCCCAATATGAATGCTTTTGTACAAGTGACAATTTATAAACAAATCAAATGGACTTCCCCAAGCTTGTCTTTTGGTAATTTTAGTTGGTGAGACTTCAGTGTAACCTTGAATTTTTGATATTTATTATTGGATGTTTGACTTTTCTCCTCATCAAAATTAAGGAAGCCACTTAATAGCCTTTTGAAATATATAGTTTTTATTTTAAACAAAAATTAAAGGATGTTGGTTTTATTTTAAAATCTGATTTGCTTCTGTTCAAATAAACTATTAATTTCAGTGTAAATAAATGAGCAACTATAATTTTAATGAGATCACATACACTTATACCATACACTTACTTCTTGAAAATATATTTTGTATTAGTTACCATGACTCTCCCTTAAGCAATGTCTGCAGAATTTGACATTTTGTCAGATTTGACATTTAAAGTTAGGGATACACTAAAGACTAACGAATAGTTTAAGCTTAGTTCTGAAATATTGCTAGTTCTAGCCACCAATGAAGAAAAACTGCAGGAAATAAGCACAAGATGACTCTGAAAGAGACTTTAAGAGCAAGAAGAAAATGGAATGGAGACTAGGGATCATTGGGAAACTGCCAACTCAAAATAACAGTACATAATACAAACTGACTTTAACTTGCTTAGGAACTGAGGTGATATCAGCTGGAAATAACCTCAAGAAGCAGAGTGTAGAGCTGCTGCTAATTCCCCAGAAATGTATACACTTGGTGTGGTGGTAAGCAAAGCCTGCCAAACCTAGCTAAGCTTTACATAAAGCTTTATTCAGAAAGGAGTTTGGATTTTCAGAAACAAGGTTAAAAACTTGGAGTCAGTAGGAATCAAGTTACTATAGAGTGCGAACTTCCGCTGATACTGTGTGATAAATGAGCCAGTAAAATTTATCTAATCATTCATTAATTGTGGACTTTAATGTTTATATTTATTAAAGTATATATATATATATGTTTACTATTCAATAAAATGTACTTTATAATTCTGGATTACATTGGTATACTTTTTTGCTCTTCTGTGTTGATACTAATGGAAAAGGTGATTTAAACCTAGTTATCTAATTTTATAATAGCTAGATGGCAATATTATATTTGTTCCCTAAAGTTTTCTTCATAGCAACTTTTATAACCATTTACTTAGGTTCTTAAATATAGTAGTATGCATGTTCCAATTTTGTTAGAGTGCATTTTCTTCTGTAAAAATAATGATCTTCTCTAACCCATGTTTTGTATCTGTTTTCTAACACGTCTAGATATTGTTATGGTGGTTGTTACGTTATGCTGCAATTAGATCAATATTCTCCTAATAGTAATACATTAAAAAATTCTGACTCCTTTTTTTATGTAAGGAGATTTCCTAAATTGTAGTTTTTGCTTCTGTATATAGCGAGGCACATGCAGCTGTAACAGTGCCGGAGAATGTCTAGTGACCATCTAAAAGGCTGAGAAGAAAAGTTTTCGGTTTCATCGAGAATAAGCTCAGATCTTTTTTCTTTTCTTAAAATTTCTCTTCTCATTTATTTTGTCACAGTGACTAAAAGCAAACTAACGAAGTTTTAGCTAAGAATTGTCTCTGTGCTACTACTGAAAGTACAGAGCTTTGTAAAAGATTATAGGAAATTTATGGTTAAAAAATCCCCATTTTTAAGATTTTTTTTACTGTTTTGATTGTTGATACAAGAAAGGGAATCTAATTGTATAGAAAATCTGCAATATTTGGCATTATATTTTATTAAGTGTAAAAATATGTTTTGAAAAATCTATAGAATGTTGAGACATAAATATAGAAATAAGTTTAAAGCGATGTGTAAGTGGAAGAAGGAAATACAAAGAATGAAAGTTAGAGAAATCATACTGATTCTTTTATTTTTGAGAAATGAAGCTAAGTTAAAAGGTTAGCAGTGGTAGGATATCACATCAAATGCAAAATCCACTTACAGCTTGAATACATTCACAATTGAAATCCATATAACATTATTTACAAAAATAGTAAAAAGACCTATGGAACCATAAATGTCCCAGGGTAAACAACACAACAATAAAAAAACAGAAGTATTAGCATTGCTGACCTAAAAATATATTACAAACCCACAGTGACAAAATTAATATGGTATTAACATAAAAAGTATGTATACAACAATGAAACAAAATCAAAGACAGAAACATGAAGGCATGTAATTATAGATACCTAAGTGAAAAAAAGATGACAATGTTGCACACTGGTAAAAAGGCAGCGTTCCTAATAAATGATGCTTGAAAATATTTCTTCTTAAATGAAAACAAAATCATTAATTTTTCAGATAAGCAAAGTACAAGTGAATGTCACACTGAGTGACATAATCATACCCCAAAATACAAATATCATAAATACTCTTTCATCTGTACTTCCTAGTTTCAACTCTTCAGATTTAGATATATAACTTCAGAGAAACCTGGAATGTTAACGAAAACCATTCAGGGGAGCAGAAGACACAGAAATGTACTGCAAAAGTATTTTGAAAGGGAAAAAGTAAAAAGTTATGAAGGTTGGAGGGAAATAAGTAGAGAAGGAAACAGGAGGTATGATAAAGGTAATAGCATCCAAATATTTTATAAGGAATCACATTATCTTCTCACCTAAAATTATATGTAATATATATAAGTCTGCGTATTTATATAAGGATAGATTAAACAAAATTCACCCTTCTGATTTGAAGATGTTCCAGCCAAGAGCTCTATAGAGTCTAAGAAAAACTTCAACAGAAGCCATGAGAAACCACATAATTGAAATTATCCATAGGATAAAATGTGTCATATATTCAGTGTCTAGTTTTAAGTCAGAGTTGTCCAAAAGACTCCCAGAATATTATAAACTATTGCTCTTGCTACTAGCTGTTTCTCAGAGTTAGAAGGTAAGCCACTCTTGCTAAAGACATTTATTTCAGACACAAGAGCCAGATGACCTGAGCCTGATCTGACCTGACAGACTTTTCTCCAAAGAATAGCTGTAATTGAACTAGAAATCTCCATGCATACCTCCAAAAAAGGAAAGCAACCATTGTCCTACCTAGAATGACATTTATAAACCACAATACCAGCCAGCATAGTATTAGTAAACTAAACATGAAATATGAGCGTGTTTAGCTTGACAGTATCCTTTTTTTTTTTTCATTTTGTGACTGGGGTTAATTTACAGTGTGGACTGGTGTTTATTTAGAACTCAGAGATCCACCTGCTACATCCTCCCTGGAATCGGATTAAAGGTGGGTGCCACCACTCCCACCAGACAGTATTATACTTAAATCGTTTTACTACCTTTATATTTTTATAGAACAAAATGGAATGAAATGTGTTTGCAGTCTGAAAATGTCATAATGACTTAATCAGTTTTTAATGTCAGACTAAAGTCTTGATTTTACCAAATTGAAATTAGTGATTCAAAGGAATAGTAAGAAACATTTTTAATGAAGTATAGTATTTTTATTTTCTAGAACTCAGTATGAAGAAATCCCGAAGGAAGAAGAAATGTGATTCTATTTAAATTTAAAAAACATAATGTAAAAATATTCTACATGTAATATATTATTTTAGCATGCCATAGAAACCACATAATTGAAATTATCCATAGGATAAAATGTGTCATATATTCAGTGTCTAGTTTTAAGTAAAAGTAGAACAATCAACATTAAACTGAAAATATATATTCTTCAGATTCTTACTTTCGTATTCAATTGAAACTGCAGATTATATTGACAGACTATAAATGGTCTCTGTCAGTTTGGAACCATTTCAAGATGCTTAAAATGATGTGTTTTTTGCTATTGTCTATTTACCATATGGGAGCTTCAGATTTCACATTCTGTACAGTTGATTCATGTCAACACATTAGCATTATTTTTTAAAGTACATGTTAAATCTACAGTGGCCATCTAAAGCACTTTTGAAATTCTCAGCTTATAGTTTAAAGAGTAAAAGTAGGTGACAGCAAATGGTATAGCACTGAGAATATCAGAAACAATGAAACATCACTGCTGAAATTCTATTGGCTCGCGGCACTAATAAGTTTCATCTGAAGAGTTTGAGAACATGTACACATTGCCATTTCAAAACCAATGTCATATGGTGTTGCTTGGGCTAATCAAATAACATTTTTCAATTTCTGTCCTCCTACTGTTTATTCCATCTGTTTGCTTGAATCTTGCCATATATTTTAGCATATGAAAGTCACTTTTTCAGTTCTCAAGTTTTACCAATTATTTTTATGTATATCTTTGCAATGGTAAGCTTGAAGGAAGGTCACTGAAAACAAAACCAGGGGCTTCAACGAATGTATTCTACAGACCAGCATTTTACGCTATACATATTGGAACTCATTTTGGGGTGATACTGAACTCTGACTGTCCTAGTGACACTACTCTTCACAGTAAAAAGCACAGGTGAGACATTTGGGGCACCCGATTAGACAGGAATTTTACTTCACATGAATTTGTGATCTACCCAGCTTGAAAGAAGTTCAAATGGGAGAAGAGAGATATGATTATACTCACTTTTAAATTCTATTTAAAAAATCTTTTAAATTTGTGACTACTTTTCTCCCTAAACCTTCACCGTTATCTATCTTGGGATCCTGGGAGAACTATACAGTTATCATTCCTGCTAAGCACCCAACATTGATTGTCTCCTCTCATGATAAAAAAATAGGGCAGTATATACAAGGTCTACTACCTTCTACCAGGAAGCTTTGTTGAAGCTTAATCTAATTTTTAGTCCTTTTTTATGTTTATAGTTTATATATAATGGCTGATGCTATTTCCACATTTAGTCATTTCATATGTGACTATGATCTCCTCTGGCAATTTATCACTTCCAAGGCTTGTGACTTATATACTTAATTATATGGGAAATTCATTAACAGCAGAGTTAATTTAGGTAATCAATTTCTGTGTTTTTTGACACTTACTCCATAGTCCATAGTTATTTTTCCCCTCAAGCTTAAAAATAACAATATTATATTCTAAGTAATTTATTTGCTATTCTACTTGATGAAAGCAAGTATATTAATAGAGGCTCTATTACCCTATGATGAATTAGAATAATAATCGACATCATGAACCTGTTTCATGGAATTATTTTAAGGTGAAATTTGTGTATATTTATACACACAGCTACTTTCCACTTAAGATTTTAAAGGACTTTGAATGTGTATAAATTTAACACATTTTTAATAAATATAGGTCAAAATCTCTAGTTGTGCAAATCGTCACAGTATACACAGGACAGTTCTCAATGAGCTAATAGACATCTATTTATCCCTATCTAACATGATTTTATTCCTTATCAATATTTTATACCTTCTACCTGGTAAATGGAATGTTGTTTATTTACTATTTGCTTATGACATATTTACTGATGAATTTTCTTACATAATGAAATTTTAAGGATGACTCTTGACATTTATCTTGTAAGGATCACAGGTTTTGCCAATTCTCAATTGAAAATGCTAAATTATAAGATCTCTATTTTAACCATGGTAGAGTAGCATTTTCGACATTTTTCTGTATTTAAAACTTAACATATAAATACTTGGAAAGCTCGGGTTAAAAAGTTTCAGATTCTCATTTTCACATTTAGCCTCTCACAGCTCGTGAAGTAGCAGATATTTCTGGTTTCAGCTTCATTATATATAAAATGATTGAAAAAATAAATACAGACGTGACTGTGTGTTATAATGCAGCAGTTATCATATGCTGGATAGGATACAGTGATAAGCAAATCAGATATCAACCTGAAATTATTTTCTATTATGTTTTATTCAACTCAGTTGATCTTATATTGTGTAAAATAAAATAAAAATGTATAAACAAAAATATGTTCATTTTAGTTGTGGAATATCACAGTGAAACTCAGGGTCAGTATTATGATAGACATCCAAACTATCTACATAATAGGAAAATAATATTAAATTTACTCTCATTTATTTACTCTCTTTATTAGATACTCCTATTGTTTTATAATTATTAATTGCATATGCCCTGCCAAAGCATAATAGTGTCTTAAGAACACCTTAATGTGGGGTATTTATGAAGTTAGGGTCCATGCTAAATTAAAGTCTTTGAACTTATAACTTTGGGTGTATATAGAATTGGTCTACATTACAAAGAGGACTTATTATATTAGCTTACATATCATGGGCTGAGGAGACCCACAGCGGCCATAGTTGCACTACAGAAGCTGAGAAATTGGTTGCTGCTGGATATACAAAGACATTAGTTTTTTATTTCTCATCTAAAATGTCATGCAGTCTGAACCAGTGAAACATGTTAAGTGATGATGATAATGAGTTATCATGCTTGCTGAAAACTGTCATCATACCTTTGTGGTTATATGTGCACTAAACAGTTCTAGTGCACTAAATCCATGTCTTTACTCACATACAGACTCTCTCTCTCTCTCTTTTTTTTTCTTTTCAGGGACTCCCAGTTTTGCCCAGGTGTTTTTGTTTTTTGTTTTTTTTTTTCTTTTCTTTTTTTCGGAGCTGGGGACCGAACCCAGGGCCTTGTGCTCCCTAGGCAAGCGCTCTACCGCTGAGCTAAATCCCCAACCCCTTCAGACTCTCTCTCTTAATAGTTAAAATTCTATAGTCTACTTTGAAAGTGAGAATGTTATGAATGTCTACCATGCCAGCTACGGAAAAGACTGTACAAGAAAAATTTTAATCTAAAAAGATATATATTGACTCTACTCAGCAAGCACAGAAAAAAAAGTCCCAGAGTAATTAACTGATGTCTGTATGGGACGAACCTTGACAACACAAATAACAGGAATACATATTGATTAAAAAGTTATGATATGAATCACACAAATAAAAGACACATACTAACATATTGGATTAAAATTTTATCCAAGAAACTTACATCATCACAAGGACAGATATGCTTAGTGTCAAAGCATAGAATGATATTCCAATGAATGGAGCTACCTGTAGAAAGCAGGTGTAGCTATTTTAATATCAGACAAAATAGACTTCAAACTAAAATTAAACATCAATACTGATACTATGAATTCATAGAGGAAAAATTCACTAAGAGAATTTTCTAGTTGTAAAAATCTATGCACAAAACCCAGCCAACAAGACCGAAAATAATAAATTGAATATTATGATGCTAATGAACTTCTTACAACAAAGATCACAGTACTTTCAACGAACAGGCCACCTACAAAACAGGAAATAAATGTATTTACTAATTATACATGTGGCATAGGTTAAGAATCACAATATACAAAAATCCATAGCCAGTATAACAACAAGCACCTGAACATCAAGAAAGAAAATAATCCAGTCAAAATGAGAAGTAGAACTAAACCGAGTTCATAAGTGGTGAAACATAAATGTTTGAGAAACACTTAATAGTTTTATAGTTACATACTTAATATAATTTGAAATACACTTACTTGCAGTATGCAGTAAATGATTTTTGAAATGTATTATTTTATTGTCAGTCTCCCATCCTCCTTGTTGCCACACAGTAGATCCAAACTAAACATAGACAACCTGCTCTATCAGACATTAACCAGAGGCTTTCCCACTCTATAGAGACTTTGCAGACTAGGAGAAATCCAATTGAGCTGCCTGTTTTCTAACCTCTCACACGCTCTCACTTTCTCATCATTTCCTTGCAGTCCCAGGGCTTCTTGTTGTTGTTTCCCAGCCTTCAAAAAGGGTAGAGACTCACTGACCTACCAAAGACAAGGCAGAGTGGGAGAAGTCCAGGAAGGTTAATAGTCTGCCAAACTCCTCCCCTGTGTAGGCCTCTGCCCACCTTATCCCAAGTCCTCCACTGTTCTAATATCTACATCCAGTCCTCAAGTGAGGTGAAGACTTTCTAGTCTACAAGAAACCACTTGTATACTACAAGCACAAACCATAATTGGTGCAGAGACGCCCTGCTTTACCAGAGACCACAAAGACTAAGAGAAGTCCATGAAGGCTGCCTGCTGCCTATTTCCCCACTCTCTCAATATCTCACCATCCCCAAACATACTACAAGTACTGTGCCCTTCTAGATACATTCAGCCAGCCATCAACTGGGGAAGAGAATCTCTGTTTTATCAAAGATCACACAGATTGGTATAAGCCCAGGTCACACAGATTATAAAGGAAACAGAAACAAGGGGGGGGCAAATAAACAAAAACACCAATCAGATAAAGATAAACTCAGAAATTGTTACATAGACCTGTAAGTACCTCCTAAAAGCAGTATAAGAAACAGGAAACAACAACCCACCTACCCTAGTACAGCAATCCCTGAATATTTCAGCATAACAGATACATAAGAAAAAGACCTTAAAACAGACATAGTAAAGATTATAGAGGTCCTTAGGGCAAAATTAATAAGCCGCTTAAGGAAATTCAGGAAACATAAACAGACAATTGGAGAAAATTAATAATTTTGTTTTTTAAAGTCAAGAAAAAGCAAACAGTTAAAAAATAAAAAATAAAGGTGCTCAAGAAATGAATATGGAAATAGAAGAAATAAAACACAAACGGAGGGGAATTTGGAAATGAAAATTTTAGGTATGTGAATAGGAACCACAAACCCAAGCAGTGCCCATAGAATACAAGAAAAGGAAGAGAAAAACCTCAGGCATTGAAAATAGGATTGAAGATATAAATAAATCAGACAAAGAAAATGTTAAAGATAAAATTCCTGACACAACACATCCAGGAAATCTGGGAACCTATAAAAAGAACAATTATAATAAAGGGAATAAAAGGAGGAGGAAGAAGGGAAGAAGAAGGAGAAGGAAGGAGAAGACTAGAAGGAGGAAGAAAAGGAGGCTGAGGAGAAGCAGAAGCAGGAGCAAGAGCAGGAGCAGGAAGATTCTCGGCCTAAAGACCCAGACAATATTTTCAACAAAATCATAGAAAATATTCTATAAAACTAAAAGAAGCATACAGATCACAACACAGATTAGACAGAAAAAGGAAGACCCCCTCCTCTCATAAAAATCAAATAATCAAAACACTTAACAAAGAAAGAATTCTTTAAGTTCCAAAGGAAAATAACAACATAAAAAGAATAACATATAAAGGTATATCTATTAGAATTACAGCCAACTTTTCAATGGAAACTCCAAAAGCTAGTAGACCCTGAGCAGATGGTTTTGAGCAGAATCTGAAAGAGTACAGATTCAAGCCCAGACTACCAGGACCAGAAAAATTTGAATCACCAAGAGAAGAGAAAATAAGATATTCCAAAACTAAGTTGAATTTAAACAATCTCAATCTACAAATCCAGAACTACTGAAAGAAAAACTTCACCCCAAGGAGGTAAACTATACATAGGCAATATAAATATTCAAACACTAGAAAACCAAAAGAACACCCACACATGCACATACTTAACAGACTGAACAATACCAACAAAACAACAGGAATTAACAAACATTTGTCAA
The DNA here is from genome assembly GCF_021556685.1 of Rattus norvegicus. Classification (NCBI taxonomy): domain Eukaryota; kingdom Metazoa; phylum Chordata; class Mammalia; order Rodentia; family Muridae; genus Rattus; species Rattus norvegicus. The sequence goes on from NC_141548.1 coordinate 64,483,211, forward strand.
CGATATCTTCAATATCAATGAACACAATTACCTAGTAAAAAGACACATTCTAACAAAATGGTTGTGAAAACAGGATTCGCACTTCTGCTGAATACAAAAATATATTCACCATTAAAAATAGACATTATGCCTCAGAACTAAGACTTGAAGTAAGACTTTCTAAACAAATGGAGTCAAGAAGCAATCTGCTATAGCCATTCAAATTTCTAAAAAAATAGACTTACAAACAAATTTAGCAACAATAACAACAACAATAATAAACAATAATTATGATAAGGGGAAGAATACATCATACTTATAAAAGGAAACCAGGCTGACTTCACAATTTGATGGCCCAAATACAAGAGCATGCACATTTGTAAGAGAAACATGACTAAGCTTAAATCACCAATTGAATCCTGTAAATTAGTAATGGGAGACTTTAATACCTGACTCTCACCAATGGACAAGTCATCGAGACAAAAGTAAACAGAGAAATAATGATTTAACAGATATTATGACTTAAATAGAGCTAACAGATATCTATAGAACATTTTACCTAAACAAAGAAGAATATGTCTTCTCAGTACCACACAGAACCTTTTCTAAAATTGACCAGATACTAGGACACAAAGTAACACCCCAGAGATACAAGAGAATTGTAAATATCTGGTATACCCTATCAGACCTCCAGGAACTAAAGCTGGATTTCAATAACAAGAGAAACAACAAAAAGCCTATAAACCCATAGAAACTGAGCAACTCTTACTGGATGACTACTGGGTGAAAGCAAAAATATTTTTTTAAGAATTACAGACTTCCTAGAATTCAATTACAAGGAAGGCATACTATATCCAAACTTACATAATACAATAAAAGTAATGCTGGAAGAAAATATATAGCACCAAGTGCCTTCATGAAGAAATTAGAGAAATCTCATACTAGCAACTTAACAGCACACCTGTAATCTATAGAAGAAAATAAAAGCAAATAATAGAGTGCAGGAAATTATAAAACTAAGGGCAGAAATCAATAAAACAGCAACAAAACTAATAATAGGATGAATCAACACAATAAACAGACAAACCCTTTATCTAAATTAATTACAGGCAGAGAGAATAATCAAACAAACAAATCAGAAATAAAAGGGATACATAACAGACACTGACAATATCCAAAGAGTCATTAGGCTATACTTCAAAAATCTCTTCTTCACAAAATTGGAAAGCATAGTAAAAACAATTTACAGTAAGCTAATAACCAACAGCAAACTAAATGGAGAGAAACACAAAGCAATTCCATTAAAATTAGCAACAATACAAGGGTGTCCAGTCTTTCCGTATCTGTTCAATAGAGTAATTCAGATTCTAGCTAAAGCAATGAAACAGCGGAAGGAGATCATGTGGGTATGTATTGGAAAGGAAGAAGTCAAAGTATCATTATTTGCAAATGATATGATAGTATACTCAAAAAATTCTACAGCTGATAAACAATAAACACCTTCAAGGAAGTGGCTGCCTTAAAGATTATCTAAAAAATTAGTAATTCTTCTTATATATTCTAATGACAAATTGTCTGAGAGAGAAACCAGGGAAACAGTATGCTTCACAATAACCACAAATTATATAACATGTCTTGGGATAACTATAATCAAACAAATTAAAGTCTTGTATGACAAGAAGTTCAAGTGTTTAAAGAAAATGAAGAAGACGTCAGAAGATGGAAGAATCTCGCATGCTCATGGATCAGCATGACTAACGTGTGGAAAATGTTCATCTTACAAAGTGTAATCCCTGTCAAAATTCCAATCAATTCTATTAGACCTTGAAAGAAATTGAATCTCATATGGAAAACGAAACAAAACAATCCCAACTCCAGTATAGCTAAACTTTCTAAACAAGAAAGAATCGAGGAAGTATCACAAATCCTGATTCTATAGTAATAAAATCCATGCAGTATTGTCATAAAAACAGACAGTTTGATATATAAACAGAACTGGAGACCCGTATATGAATACATACACCTATGGATACATGAATTTTGATAAAGAAGCAATAATTATCCAATGACAGAAAAGCAGCTTCAATAAATTTTGTTGTTATAACTAGATGTCATCCAGGAAAAAATGCAAATATATCTATATTTTTCCTCCTGCACAAAACTCTAGTCCAAGTGGGACCAAGATCTCAATAGAAAACCAGATACACTGAATATGTTAGAAGATTCAGTAGGAATCATGGGAGACAACTTTCTAACCAGAACACCAATAGTGTAGGCACTAAGACCTACAATTAGTAAAATGGGACCTCGTAAAACTGAAAATCTTCTGTAAGACAGAGGATGCTGTCCATATTTCATAACATAAGCCTACACAATAGGCAAAAATTTGTGACAATCCAACATTTGACAGAGGGTATAGATAGATTAGATAGATAAGTTGATGATAGATATACAGGTAGGCAGATAGGTAGACAGACAGTAGGTAAACAGACAGTAGGTAGGTAGATGATACATAGATAGATAGATAGATAGATAGATAGATAGATAGATAGATAGATAGATAGATAGATAGATAGATAGATAGATTATAGATGATAAAAAGATGTAAAGAACTCAGGAATCTGACATTAACACCTAATAATCCAATCAAATCACAGAAGTAAATGGTGTTTCCAGCAAAGGAATCGCAGATGTCTGAGAAGCACTTAAATGTTGAACATCTTAGCCACCAGGGAAATACATATCAAAAAGATTCTGCGATCCCATCTTACACTGTCAGAATGGCTAAGATCAAAAAGCTTAGTGATCACTGATGCTTACAGGGCTGTGGATCAAGGACTCCTGCATTTCTTGTGGGAGTGAAAACTTACACAGCTACTTTGGAAATCAATATTGCAAGTTTCTCTGAAATATGGGAATATGTATACTTCAAGAGCCAGATATTCTACTATTGGATTTGATCAACTATGTCCATATGTTTATTTATATTGACCAGAAATGGGTAAACAATCTAGCTGTCTCTCAACCAAAGAATGGATAAAGAAAATATATATTTAGATACAGAAGTATTACTCAGCTATTACAAAAATATTCCACCACAAATTTTGTAGGCAAATGGGTAGAAGTAGGAAAAAATAATTTTGAGTGAGGTAACCCAGTCTGAGTAAGCCTAGAAAGATAAACCTTGTATGTACTCACTTACGCATGGATACAAAAAGTATAGGGTTATCATGTTACAATCCACAGAACCATAGAGTCTAGGTACCAAGTACGGCTCCAGGAGAGGATGCATGAATGTTCCTGGAGAGCAGAAAAAAAAGATACTGTGAATAAACTAAGGGTTAGTGGGGTTGGGGACAGTGATAAGGTTGGGGAGTATGGAGGGAGAGAAACCTGGGAGAGACAACTAGAATTGGCAGGGCAATGTTGAAAGCTAGTGCAATGGAAACTCACAGCAATTTAATTGGGAGACCCTAGCTAAGACTCTGACTAACCAGGCAATACTTCTAATGCAGGTATGGGGACACCAACACAACTATGAAACCTTAAACCTACAATTTGTCCTGTCTCTAAGATGTGCTTGGGTAAATGTGACACAGAATTTGTGGAAACATCAGTCATGGGTTGGCCACTCTGATGTTAAAAAACAAAACAAAATAAAAAAAAAAACATTCCTAAGGATATTCTGCTATATGAGATGGGAACCTGGCATAAGCAGCATGAGAGAGAAAGAGAGAGAGAGAGAGAGAGAGAGAGAGAGAGAGAGAGAGAGAGAGAGAGAGAGAGAGAGAATTTAGCAACTGATGGAAACAGATACAAAGACCAATAGCCATTAGGTGGAAACTGTTGAATACTCTGAGGAGGGAAGAAAGATCATAGGAACCAGAAAAGTAAAGGACACTACCAGGAAAACCCAAGAATCAATAAATATGTGCTCATAGGGCGTCACTGAGACTGAACCGACAGCCAGAGAGCCTACATGATTGTAGTCTAGGCCATCTGCATAAAGGTTATATTTGTGTAGCTTAATCTTTTGTAAAACACCAAGCAGAGTGAGTGGGGCTGTTTCTGACACAGGTTCTTGCTTTTTGTACTCTTTTTCTACTACTCGGTTGTTCAGCCCTAGTATGAGGTGAGGTGCCTAGTCTTATTGGTGTGTGTGTGTGTGTGTGTGTGTGCGCGCACACACACACACGCAGGCATTGGGTTGTCATCAGTCTTTGTTTTATGAGAAAAATAATTTATTTCAGTTTGTTCTTGAAATTGTTCAGAGATTTCAATGTTAAATTATCTTTGGATAACAACATATTGAAGGCTGTTTAAGTAATATAGATTGTATTTTATTACCTTATGAAATTAAATAAAGCATAAAAACTAAAGTAATTTTGTGTAATTCACACCTATGGAGATATTAAAATCATTTTATAAATAGTCAATACTTCAAAGAAGTCACAAAAAACATTACAAAATATTTTAACATGAAGAAAAAATGAAAAATACCATGAGTTGTGGTATAGAACGGCCAGAATATCCACGGAGGAATTTGATTTTGAAAATTTTTTCATTCAAAAAGAGGAAATATATGAAAACAATCAGAAATGAGAGAGTGGTACACTGCCCTTTTAGTACTTCCTTGGGATCTTCCTGGGCATATAGAAAACTTTGTATGAGATCCCAGGATATATCAGAACTTCTCAAAGTTCCTAGTTGTTTTTCTTGCTGAAATCATAGCCTCAGGCAGCAGACTCTGCTGCAGTTCAGGTCATAGTCAGGTTGAGAATATAATTCTTCTACCCACCCCATCCTTGTCATTTATACTAGGTCTCATCAAATAGGTACCTTACTTAGTGGGTAGAGTTTTAGCTTTAAATTAAAGCAAAATATTAATGCATTCATTGTAAATTTCTTTTCATGGTTATAAATTTTATTTACAAATTTAATAAAAATATTACTCACCAAAACTTCCAGCCTATGCAATTCATTTAACTCCTACACAGTTACAACAGGTCATAGAATTTGACGTTGTTTTTTTTAATAAAATCAGTAATTCTATAGAATCATTCATTATCTAAAAAATCATCAATTCATGAAAGTTCATCTTTATGTTGATCTGCAAGAAATTTTCCTAATAGTCTGGGCTCATGCCCAAGAATCTTTAGGTTATGTCATACTGACAGGAAAGCCTTATCAACAGTGAGAAACAATGCTGGAATGAAGTCTCTGGGGCTATACCTCTCCAGAGTTCAGCCATCATAGACATACAAAATGGTGGGCCATCTCCAGGAAAGTTAATTGCCACTGTTTTCCTTAGGTGGCTTCCATCACTTTATTTTTGGTTTTCTGGCAGTTTCATTTTTGTGATGTTTAATTTGTTTTCTTTTTTGAAAATCTGGCTTTTATATCATTGTCAGAAGTATAGCTGATAGAGAATTTCTCCAATTTTTAAACTGGCTGTCAAATTTATTGATGGTTTCCCTTAATGTGTAAAGATTTTATTGTCAAGTGGTCACATCTGTTTTATTCGTAGCTAGTCTCTATGCATTTGGAGATCTACTCTTGCTTTCCTCAATATTTGAAAGACATCTGCATTTTCTTTTAAAAGTTTCAGTCTTTAAATTAAGGTATTTAAACAATTTTGAATTGAATGTCACAAGTTAAAAGACACGAATCTAACATTTCCTCCTGTACACATAGAAATCCAGTTTTGCCAGCACCAAATGCTTTCTATTTTTCCAAAGTAATTTTTCTTTTTTCTCAAATATTAACTGAGCATAACTTTGCAGACTTACTCATGACTCCTTTTTCCTCTTTTTTAATTTTATTTTTCTTGGATATTCTATGTATTTACATTTCAAATGTTTTCCTTCTACCCCTTCCATACCCTCCCTCGCCTTACTCCTATGAGGATGCTCCCACGCCCCCCAATCCACTGCAACCTCCACGCCCTGGCATAACCCTACATTGGAGAAACAAACCTTCACAGTACCAAGGGCTTTTCCTCCTCTTTTTTTTTTCCTTTTTTCTTTTCTTTTTTTTTTTCGGAGCTGGGGACCGAACCCAGGGCCTTGCGCTTGCTAGACAAGCGCTCTACCACTGAGCTAAATCCCCAACCCCACTTTTCCTCCTCTTGATGCTGAACTATGCCATCCTCTGCTACATATCTGACTGGAGTCAGGGGCCCCTCTAGGTGTACACATTGGTTGGTGGTTTGGTCTCTGAGAGCTCTGGTTGGGTCTGCTGATTGATATTGCTGTTCTTCTTGGTGTTGCAAACCCCTTCATGACTCCTCTTTTCTAATTCATTGATCTACCTGCCTATTTTTATGCCAATGACAGCCTGTATTTCGAGATTGTATGTTGTGGTACTTCCTCCATTGTTCTTACTCCTCTGTTTATGTTTGGTCATTATGTCTTTTATATGTACGCTTACATTTTTTCTAAAATGTTGATGTATGAAATGGGGATTTTGTCAGTTATTGAATTACTACTGCATGTAAGTTTGGCAGTATATAAATTTGCAAAATAGTGATGCACAACTGTCCATCTAGTGTCTTCTATGTTTTGCCATTACAATATCTTGAAATTTTTGTTAGAGAGGGCTTTCACTTAATTTACATATACCCTCAAATACTTTATTTTGCGGTAAGTTATTCTTTTTTTTTATTAACGTGAGTATTTCTTATTTACATTTTGAGTGTTATTCCCTTTCCCGGTTTCCGGGCCAACATCCCTCTAACCCCCCCCTTCCCCTTCTTAATGGATGTTCCCCTCCCCATCCTCCCCCCATTGCCGCCCTCCCCCCAAATATCATGTTCACTGAAGGTTCAGTCTTAGCAGGACCCAGGGCTTCCCCTTCCACTGGTGATCTTACTAGGATATTCAATGCTACCTATGAGGTCAGAGTCCAGGGTCAGTCCATGTATAGTCTTTAGGTAGTGGCTTAGTCCCTGGAAGCTCTGGTTGCTTGGCATTGCTGTTCATATGGGGTCTTGAGCCCCTTCAAGCTCTTCCAGTTCTTTCTCTGATTCCTTCAACGGGGGTCCTGTTCTCAGTTCAGTGGTTTGCTACTGACATTCGCCTCTGTATTTGCTGTATTCTGGCTGTGTCTCTCAGGAGAGATCTACATCCGGCTCCTGTCTGCCTGCACTTCTTTGCTTCATCCATCTTGTCTAATTGGGTGGCTGTATATGTATGGGCCACATGTGGGGCAGGCTCTGAATGGGTGTTCCTTCTGTCTCTGTTTCAATCTTTGTCTCTCTACTCCCTGCCAAGGGTATTCTTGTTCCCCTTTTAAAGAACAGATAGAGGCCTTATATCAAAAATATACAAAGAACTCAAGAAGTTAGACCGCAGGGAGACAAATAACCCTATTAAAAATGGGGTTCAGAGCTAAACAAAGAATTCACAGCTGAGGAATGCCGAATGGCTGAGAAACACCTAAAGAAATGTTCAACATCTTTAGTCATAAGGGAAATGCAAATCAAAACAACCCTGAGATTTCACCTCACACCAGTGAGAATGGCTAAGATCAAAAACTCAGGTGACAGCAGATGCTGGCGAGGATGTGGAGAAAGAGGAACACTCCTCCATTGTTGGTGGGATTGCAAACTGGTACAACCATTCTGGAAATCAGTCTGGAGGTTCCTCAGAAAATTGGACATTGAACTGCCTGAGGATCCAGCTATACCTCTCTTGGGCATATACCCAAAAGATGTCCCAACATATAAAAAAGACACGTGCTCCACTATGTTCATCGCAGCCTTATTTATAATAGCCAGAAGCTGGAAAGAACCCAGATGCCCTTCAACAGAGGAATGGATACAGAAAACGTGGTACATCTACACAATGGCATATTACTCAGCTATCAAAAACAACGAGTTTATGAAATTCATAGGCAAATGGTTGGAACTGGAAAATATCATCCTGAGTGAGGTAACCCAATCACCGAAAAACACACATGGTATGCACTCATTGATAAGTGGCTATCATGACTGCCCTCCCAGAGACCCAACAAGCAGCTAAAAGAGTCAGATGTAGAAATTTACACCCAACTAATGGACAGAAGCTGCTGACACCTGTGGTTGAATTGGGGAAAAGCTGGAAGAAGCTGAGGAGGAAGGTGATCTTATAGTGGGAGCAGCAGTCTCAGTTAACCTGGACCTCTGAGATCTCTCAGATGCTGGACTACCAACCACACAGCATAGACCAGCTAATATGAGGCTCCCAAGACATAAACAGCAGAGGTTCTGGGTTTAGTCAGAGAATATGCATCTAACCCTCAAGAGACAGGAGGCCCCAGGGAGTTTAGGGGTTTGGTGCAGTGGCGGGTGAGGGATGGGGACCTCCTCGTGGAGAAAGGGTCAGGAGAGGAGGTATGGGGTGTAGAAAGGTTGGAGAGTGGACAGGGAGAGAAGTAAAATCTGGAGTGTAACAAAAAAGATTAAATAAAAAGGAGATAAAGACTGTTATTAAAAATATATTATTTGCTTTTTTATTCAACATGTTCTGCGATGTAATATCATATCAGGGAACACAGAGGTAATTAAAACTTCACCTTTTGATTATGATGAAAAATATTACAGTGAAGGTGAGTAGGGAGAGGGATGAAGAAGAGGCATCTAGATATAGGATTTAGACAAGATAGAGGGAAGATGTGAGATGGACGGGAAGAGACCAAGCCAGAGAGAAAAGGATAATTGGGTCAAATCTATACGCATAGCTACCACAAAAGAAAATAGTTGTTTAAGTCTAAGAGGTTGGATATATTTATGTATTTTATAATTAGTCAAATACTGGGTTAGAAAATATGGGGGCCAAAAAGATGACTGAGCATATATTGCTTTCCCATAAGACACAAATTTGGATGAAAACCATGGGAAACATTGTAGAGAAAACCGATGATTATGGACCCTGAAGACAATTGGATTCAAGTATGCATTTTCACATAGTGGTATACACATATACAGCTAAAAATAAATCAAGTCTTTAGAAAGGACAATCTTCACCAGATGGTGGTATTGCCCAGCAATCAGTTGGCATAGGCAGGCACATCTCTGAGTTTGAACACAGCAAAGTCCAGGACAACAAAGGCTACACAGGAAGACCCTGGCTTGAACAATAGCAATGAAAGAGAGAGAGAGAGAGAGAGAGAGAGAGAGAGAGAGAGAGAGAGAGAGAGAGAGAGAGAGAATATCAAAATTATGTAAACTATATCCGGATACACTGATAACATATTAGCTATTTCATGAAATAAATGACTAGTCCAATAAAAGACACTCTTTATCAAATTATTTATGTGTCAGCTTTCCTTTATCAGGCCTCCAGGTTCTTCCTGGAAAAACTGAGAACGGAGGCATCTCATGACTAGACATCCTCTAGTGTAGGGACTCTAGATGTGTGCTTTTCTGCTCACTTTCCTTGATTACCTTTCTTCCAAATTTTGTTTATGAACCTGTCACACACCACGGGAGCTAAAGGTGATTTACACCCCTATTAAACTTGACCTGTTTCTTCAGCGCAGTCTCAGTAGAGAACTTTCACCTAGGTTTAAATATTCATACACATCAAACCTGCTTTTAGTAGCTTAACCACATTCCCTCATTCATTATTTTCTCCTTTAAACAATTACCAGTGTCCTTGATACTGCCCTTTAATCTTTCTTATTGTAAGATGCTCTTTCTTTTTGACTGTCAGTCAGCTCTTACTCATTATGTGAGTATCATATTTTTAATTCAGAAAAATAATAGTAATAAAGCACTATGGTGAAACTTATAATTTTTTTATTTATAGATCATCTTTGAATCACATTGACCTAGCTGATCTCTTCTGCCAATTGTCTTCAAATGACATGAAGAACAATCTAGTAACTGGGTTCTAATACTAAACTTTGAAGTTATTATTGGGAATAGTCAATATTAGGAAACAAGTTATGAAACCATATTTAGAAGAGTAAGAATGTGGCTTCTGTGACATTATTAACATCAATTGTTTGTCAGATTGCAAGCTAAATCATTAATGTTTAGGAGCTTCGTCTTTACTAACCATGGGTCAGATATCAGGAGTAGTAATGTTCAATGGTTAGTCACAGAGTCAGTTCAATTACTATCTGTAGTTTGGGTTTTATGTTTTATAACAGTGTCTGAATCTGGCACAGACCTGCCTTGGAATTGTGATCTTCCTTTATCAACCTCATAAAGCTGGGGTTTAAAGTAGCAATACCACACCAGACCCAATACCTTATTTTCAAAAGAAAGTTATTTTCTAAATATCTTGGTTCCGGAACACTGTGAATTGCATTGCACTTCTGTTAGCAAGGATTTATAGAACTTCTCTCCAACATCCCCATCCATCACAGATATTTTGATAATCTGAACTATAAATTCTGTCTGGTAATGCTGCTTACTCTGCAGCCCAAACCATCTAGGAAAGCTCGTCTTGCTTTAAAAATTACTCAAAGTTGCCAACATTTTGGTCACTTAGAGGATAAATGTGAACCCTATAAATGCTTTGCTTTGCTTTCAAAAATTCCAGCAAAGTCATTTTCTACATTTCATCGTGTTACTCATATATTGTGTATTGGATTGTGAAAGTTTTGTTCACTCTCGAAGAAGCGAATAACCTATCTTAAGCAAATAACCAATCAGAAAATGCTTCTTCTACACGGCAACGCCGCACATCCTTATTGGAAAAAAATTTAGCATTTCTATATCTTGTTACAACAATTAAAACCATACATATCCAAGTCACATCATTTACTTTAAAGGATTGGAATAATATCTTTTGTAATGTCCGTACAGCATGAGGCAAACTTTGAGTTCAGGTAGTTAAGTGCTATGTACTGCTAATGGAGCTATTGGATGGAGATGTTTTCTGTTCCTTGTACTAAAGTTAAGGGTATTATTTTGCCCCAATACTTGGAAACGTATTTCCCAAACAATTTTAATTTCTCAAGTAATGAAATAACCTTACAAATAGCTAAACTTGTAGATGATTAATTTAAACTAATACACTACCATTTTGAAATACAACACATCTGTCAAACTATACCATTGAAATGTGTACCTCGTTTAAAATCAATATTCTTAAACACTATAGTTCTTCAATATGTAATTAATTAGTACACTCCTTTAATTTTGTGGATATATTTATCATTATTTTAATAGGAAATGAGGAGTCCACACTCTTTTGTGTGTATTTCTTTAAACCAGCATTGCCTATATTGTATTTGCAATATGTTGATGTGCTAGTATCTTCCAATTGTCTAATGATATTTATTATAATAAAATAAAAGCTAAGAGAAAACAAGTATAACATAAAAATTGGCAAGAATAAGCATAATGTGATAAACCAAATCCCAAATACTAAATGTATATAATGTATAATATAAAATACAGGCTCCCAGACCCCGTGAGAGAGAGAGACCTCACCGCCTGGTCAGGTGGGCACTCCTGAGGCTGCAGAGCGGAAGAGACCACCAACACTGCTCACACCTGCCCACATCGCTGGCCCAAGAGGAAACTGTATAAGGCCTCTGGGCTCCCGTGAGGGAGGGCCCAGAAGCGGCAGGACCCCTGCCTGAGACACCAACAGAACCTGAAGGAAATAGACCGGATAAACAGTTCTCTGCACCCAATTCCCATGGGAGGGAGAGCTAAACCTTCAGAGAGGCAGACAAGCCTGGGAAACCAGAAGAGACTGCTCTCTGCACACACATCTCGGACGCCAGAGGAAAAAGCCAAAGACCATCTGGAACACTGGTGCACTGAAGCTCACAGGTCTTGCTGGTTGCTGCCGCTGCAGAGAGCCCGTGGGCAGCACCCCACTAGCAAATTTGAGCCTCGGGACCACAGGTAAGACCAAATTTTCTGCTGCAAGAAAGCTGCCTGGTGAACTCAAGACACAGGCCCACAGGAACAGCTGAAGACCTGCAGAGAGGAAAAACTACCCGCCCGAAAGCAGAAGACTCTGTCCCCATAACTGACTGAAAGAGAGGAAAACAGGTCTACAGCACTCCTGACACACAGGCTTATAGGACAGTCTAGCCACTGTCAGAAATAGCAGAACAAAGTAACACTAGAGATAATCTGATGGCGAGAGGCAAGCACAGGAACCCAAGCAACAGAAACCAAGACTACATGGCACCATCGGAGCCCAATTCTCCCATCAAAACAAACATGGAATATCCAAACACACCAGAAGCAAGATCTAGTTTCAAAATCATTTTTGATCATGATGCTGGAGGACTTCTGAAAGACGTGAAGAACTCCCTTAGAGAACAAGTAGATGCCTACAGAGAGGAATCGTAAAAATGCCTGAAAGAATTCCAGGAAAACATAAATAAACAAGTAGAAGCCCATAGAGAGGAGACACAAAAATCCCTGAAAGAATTCCAGGAAAACATAAATAAACAAGTAGAAGCCCATAGAGAGGAGACACAAAAATCCCTGAAAGAATTCCAGGAAAACATAAATAAACAAGTAGAAGCCCATAGAGAGGAGACACAAAAATCCCTGAAAGAATTCCAGGAAAACACAATCAAACAGTTGAAGGAATTAAAAATGGAAATAGAAGCAATCAAGAAAGAACACATGGAAACAACCCTGGATATAGAAAACCAAAAGAAGAGACAAGGAGCTGTAGATAGAAGCCTCACCAACAGAATACAAGAGATGGAAGAGAGAATCTCGGGAGCAGAAGATTCCATAGAAATCATTGACTCATGTGTCAAAGATAATGTAAAGCGGAAAAGGCTACTGGTCCCAAACATACAGGAAATCCAGGACTCAATGAGAAGATCAAACCTAAGGATAATAGGTATAGAAGAGAGTGAAGACTCCCAGCTCAAAGGACCAGTAAATATCTTCAACAAAATCATACAAGAAAACTTCCGTAACCTAAAAAAAGAGATACCCATAGGCATACAAGAAGCCTACAGAACTCCAAATAGATTGGACCAGAAAAGAAACACCTCCTGTCACATAATAGTCAAACACCAAACACACAAAATAAAGAAAGAATATTAAAAGCAGTAAGGGAAAAAGGTCAAGTAACATATAAAGGCAGACCTATCAGAATCACACCAGACTTCTCACCAGAAACTATGAAGGCCAGAAGATCGTGGACTGATGTCATACAGACCCTAAGAGAACACAAATGCCAGCCCAGGTTACTGTATCCAGCAAAACTCTCAATTAACATTGATGGAGAAACCAAGATATTCCGTAACAAAACAAAATTTACACAATATCTTTCTACAAATCCAGCACTACAAAGGATAATAAATGGGAAAGCCCAACATAAGGAGGCAAGCTATACCCTAGAAGAAGCAAGAAACTAATCATCTTGGCAACAAAACAAAGAGAATGAAAGCACACAAACATAACCTCACATCCAAATATGAATGTAACGGGACGCAATAATCACTATTCCTTAATATCTCTCAACATCAATGGCCTCAACTCCCCAATAAAAAGACATAGATTAACAAACTGGATACGCAACGAGGACCCTGCATTCTGCTGCCTACAGGAAACACACCTCAGAGACAAAGACAGACACTACCTCAGAGTGAAAGGCTGGAAAACAACTTTTCAAGCAAATGGTCAGAAGAAGCAAGCCGGAGTAGCCATTCTAATATCAAAAAAAATCAATTTCCAACTAAAAGTCATCAAAAACACAAGGAAGGACACTTCATATTCATCAAAGGAAAAATCCACCAAGATGAACTCTCAATTCTAAATATCTATGCCCCAAATACAAGGGCACCTACATACGTAAAAGAAACCTTACTAAAGCTCAAAACACACATTGCACCTCACACAATAATAGTGGGAGATGTCAACACCCCACTCTCATCAATGGACAGATCATGGAAACAGAAATTAAACAAAGACGTAGACAGACTAAGAGAAGTCATGAGCCAAATGGACTTAACGGATATTTATAGAACATTCTATCCTAAAGCAAAAGGATATACCTTCTTCTCAGCTCCTCATGTTACTTTCTCCAAAATTGACCATATAATTGGTCAAAAAACGGGCCTCAACAGGTACAGAAAGATAGAAATAATCCCATGCGTGCTATCGGACCACCACGGCCTAAAACTGGTCTTCAATAACAATAAGGGAAGAATGCCCACATATATGTGGAAATTGAACAATGCTCTACTCAATGATAACCTGGTCAAGGAAGAAATAAAGAAGGAAATTAAAAACTTTTTAGAATTTAATGAAAATGAAGGTACAACATACCCAAACTTATGGGACACAATGAAAGCTGTGCTAAGAGGAAAACTCATAGCGCTGAGTGCCTGCCGAAAGAAACAGGAAAGAGCATATGTCAGCAGCTTGACAGCACACCTAAAAGCTCTAGAACAAAAAGAAGCAAATACACCCAGGAGGAGTAGAAGGCAGGAAATAATCAAACTCAGAGCTGAAATCAACCAAGTAGAAACAAAAAGGACCATAGAAAGAATCAACAGAACCAAAAGTTGGTTCTTTGAGAAAATCAACAAGATAGATAAACCCTTAGCCAGACTAACGAGAGAACACAGAGAGTGCGTCCAAATTAACAAAATCAGAAATGAAAAGGGAGACATAACTACAGATACAGAGGAAATTCAAAAAATCATCAGATCTTACTATAAAAACCTATATTCAACAAAACTTGAAAATCTTCAGGAAATGGACAATTTCCTAGACAGATACCAGGTATCAAAGTTAAATCAGGAACAAATAAACCAGTTAAACAACCCCATAACTCCTAAGGAAATAGAAGCAGTCATTAAAGGTCTCCCAACCAAAAAGAGCCCAGGTCCAGACGGGTTTAGTGCAGAATTCTATCAAACCTTCATAGAAGACCTCATACCAATATTATCCAAACTATTCCACAAAATTGAAACAGATGGAGCACTACCGAATTCCTTCTACGAAGCCACATTTACTCTTATACCTAAACCACACCAAGACACAACAAAGAAAGAGAACTTCAGACCAATTTCCCTTATGAATATCGACGCAAAAATACTCAATAAATTCTGGCAAACCGAATTCAAGAGCACATCAAAACAATCATCCACCATGATCAAGTAGGCTTCATCCTAGGCATGCAGGGATGGTTTAATATACGGAAAACCATCAACGTGATCCATTATATAAACAAACTGAAAGAACAGAACCACATGATCATTTCATTAGATGCTGAGAAAGCATTTGACAAAATTCAACACCCCTTCATGATAAAAGTCCTGGAAAGAATAGGAATTCAAGGCCCATACCTAAACATAGTAAAAGCCATATACAGCAAACCAGTTGCTAACATTAAACTAAATGGAGAGAAACTTGAAGCAATCCCACTAAAATCAGGGACTAGACAAGGCTGCCCACTCTCTTCCTACTTATTCAATATAGTTCTTGAAGTTCTAGCCAGAGCAATCAGACAACAAAAGGAGGGCAAGGGGATACAGATCGGAAAAGAAGAGGTCAAAATATCAATATTTGGAGATGACATGATAGTATATTTAAGTGATCCCAAAAGTTCCACCAGAGAACTACTAATGCTGATAAACAACTTCAGCAAAGTGGCTGGGTATAAAACTAACTCAAATAAATCAGTTGCCTTCCTCTATACAAAAGAGAAACAAGCCGAGAAAGAAATTAGGGAAACGATACCCTTCATAGTAGACACAAATAATATAAAGTACCTCGGTGTGACTTTAACCAAGCAAGTAAAAGATCTGTACAATAAGAACTTCAAGACACTGAGGAAAGAAATTGAAGAAGACCTCAGAAGATGGAAAGATCTCCCATGCTCATGGATTAGCAGGATTAATATAGTAAAAATGGCCATCTTACCAAAAGCAATCTACAGATTCAATGCAATCCCCATCAAAATACCAATCCAATTCTCCAAAGAGTTAGACAGAACAATTTGCAAATTCATCTGGAATAACAAAAAACCCAGGATAGCTAAAGCTATCCTCAACAATAAAAGGACTTCAGGGGGAATCACTATCCCTGAACTCAAGCAGTATTACAGAGCAATAGTGATAAAAACTGCATCTTATTGGTACAGAGACAGACAGATAGACCAATGGAATAGAATTGAAGACCCAGAAATGAACCCACACACCTATGGTCACTTGATTTTTGACAAAGGAGCCAAAACCATCCAGTGGAAAAAAGATAGCATTTTCAGCAAATGGTGCTGGTTCAACTGGAGGGCAACATGTAGAAGAATGCAGATCGATCCATCCTTATCACCCTGTACAAAGCTTAAGTCCAAGTGGATCAAGGACCTCCACATCAAGCCAGACACACTCAAACTAATAGAAGAAAAACTAGGGAAGCATCTGGAACACATGGGCACTGGAAAAAATTTCCTGAACAAAACACCAATGGCTTATGCTCTAAGATCAAGAATAGACAAATGGGATCTCATAAAACTGCAAAGCTTCTGTAAGGCAAAGGACACTGTGGATAGGACAAAACGGCAACCAACAGATTGGGAAAAGGTCTTTACCAATCCTACAACAGATAGAGGCCTTATATCCAAAATATACAAAGAACTCAAGAAGTTAGACCGCAGGGAGACAAATAACCCTATTAAAAAATGGGGTTCAGAGCTAAACAAAGAATTCACAGCTGAGGAATGCCGAATGGCTGAGAAACACCTAAAGAAATGTTCAACATCTTTAGTCATAAGGGAAATGAAAATCAAAACAACCCTGAGATTTCACCTCACACCAGTGAGAATGGCTAAGATCAAAAACTCAGGTGACAGCAGATGCTGGCGAGGATGTAGAGAAAGAGGAACACTTCTCCATTGTTGGTGGGATTGCAGACTGGTAAAACCATTCTGGAAATCAGTCTGGAGGTTCCTCAGAAAATTGGACATTGAACTGCCTGAGGATCCAGCTATACCTCTCTTGGGCATATACCCAAAAGATGCCTCAACATATAAAAGAGACACGTGCTCCACTATGTTCATCGCAGCCTTATTTATAATAGCCAAAAACTGGAAAGAACCCAGATGCCCTTCAACAGAGGAATGGATACAGAAAATGTGGTACATCCTCACAATGGAATATTACTCAGCTATCAAAAACAACGAGTTTATGAAATTCGTAGGCAAATGGTTGGAACTGGAAAATATCATCCTGAGTGAGCTAACCCAATCACAGAAAGACATACATGGTATGCACTCATTGATAAGTGGCTATTAGCCCAAATGCTTGAATTACCCTAGATCCCTAGAACAAACAAAACTCAAGACGGATGATCAAAATGTGAATGCTTCACTCCTTCTTTAAATGAGGAAAAAGAATACCCTTGGCAGGGAAGGGAGAGGCAAAGATTAAAACAGAGACTGAAGGAACACCCATTCAGAGCCTGCCCCACATGTGGCCCATACATATACAGCCACCCAATTAGACAAGATGGATGAAGCAAAGAAGTGCAGACCGACAGGAGCCGGATGTAGATTGCTCCTGAGAGACACAGCCAGAATACAGCAAATACAGAGGCGAATGCCAGCAGCAAACCACTGAACTGAGAATAGGACCCCCGTTGAAGGAATCAGAGAAAGAACTGGAAGATCTTGAAGGGGCTCGAGACCCCAAAAGTACAACAATGCCAAGCAACCAGAGCTTCCAGGGACTAAGCCACTACCTAAAGACTATACATGGACTGACCCTGGACTCTGACCCCATAGGTAGCAATGAATATCCTAGTAAGAGCACCAGTGGAAGGGGAAGCCCTGGGTCCTGCTAAGACTGAACCCCCAGAGAACTAGACTATGGGGGGAGGGCGGCAATGGGGGGAGGGTTGGGAGGGGAACAGCTATAAGGAAGGGGAGGGGGGCGGGGGATGTTTGCCCAGAAACCGGGAAAGGGAATAACACTTGAAATGTATATAAGAAATACTCAAGTTAAAAAAAAAATAAAATACAAAACACTAAATATTATGTGATTCGATAATGTTATTTGGACACAGGGATGATGGGAACATTCGACATATACATATTTTAATACTATTTTAGTTAAGTCTCGACTCATATCTCAAATATCTAAGTGTAATTACACATGCATGACATAAGTGGTAGTTCTGAAAAAGCTCTAAGTGGCCAGAGAATTTTAATTTGTCCACATTGTCTATGTGTGTTTTAGAAATATCTCATATTTTCTGTGAGAATATAATTAAGTGTTCATAATACCATCTTAAAATCCACTCCTCAAATAAGCAAATATACATGTTTATTTGAAATACAGAGGATTTGATTTTTATAATCTGCTACAAATCACTTAGCTTTTAAGAATCTGCATAAACCTTAGTGACTCATTGCTACCAAAACCAAATATAAAATGTATAATTATGGACCACAGAGGGGGCCCAGAAGGTAAAGGCTGGGCAAGCTTCATAACATTAAGTTCAGTACCCAGAACCCATGAGATAGAAGGAATGAATTACCACACAAGGCTTGTTCTGACTTCTACTCATGTTCCACAACACATTTATACTTTCATATATCCACCCTCATGTGTACAAAACCTTCCTACACATACAAAACCAAAATAGTAGTCATCAGACAGAAATAAACAATCCTTCTAAAACAGTAAGATTAATAAACAGTAAGTAAATAAAACATCTTCATTTTATTCAATTGAATGCTGGTTTTCTTTTAATAAGTCTGAATTCCAAAGCCATCTTAGTATTTCAGAAGACACTGATACTCAGGACAATCATCAAGAGTTTATGCAAATGTATTTTGTTTCACATAATACAATTTTACATTTGTATACATTGACCCCTTTGGAACATTACTGTAAACAACTAGAGTAATTACAATTAGTGTTCAACAAGACTTTATTTATCAACGAAGAAAATATGTTAGTAAAAGGTTCTTTTGATAAATTATGTAAATTGATTGCAAATTTATTACCTAAATTATTATGCTTCTATTTCCTGTATATTGACCATAATTTCAAAATGAATGAAAATATTATATAGATATGCATATGTATATAATGTATAATTTACATTAGCCTAAAGGCCAAACAAATACTTCTGAATTCCTACATTTAAACTGAAACTACATTTGAGTAAAATTACATTCATATTAAAATATTAAAAGGACATGTTTCAATTAATCATTTTTATCCTTTTTATAATCTGACATATCACTTTATTTAACAGCTGCATCATCAAAGACACAGCTCTGATACAAAACATCAAATGAAATTTTAGATCTAAAATATACAGTCAGTGGCTGGCTTAAGGGAAGAGTTATTAATTTGCAGAGAAGAGAGGGGATTAAAATTTTTACAGTTTCTTAGGTTATTAAATAAAAATGATAATTAACATGAAAGAACAGCTGAGAAAGACTTCTTGGCCTGCATTATTTAATTAACAAATATTTAATGTGTTTCTACTTTACTTGTCTGGTTGGTGCTGGAAATACACACTGAATAAAAAGATAACCATCCTACTATGGAGTTTACTACAGAGCTGTTTCATTGACTCTGCTAATTAAACTCTGTTTATTCCTTAATTGCCTTTTTCTACTGCTTCTTCCTCCGCAACACACTTTAAATATCTACTTCACTGTGCTTTCTAAGTTTACTTGCTAAAATATATGGCAGACATGAATATATATTCTCAGTATTTTCTTACTACGAATTTAACATTTTGAAAACCCTGTTTTCTGAAATTCTTTTAATCATTATATTTATTAAATATAGTTGTAGAATAGACTTTTTTGAAGCCAGCTGTATCTTAAATGATTATGCTTAATTGTAAATGATTATACAAATTTTTCAATTTTTGTAAAAAGTTTCCAGTAGTTTCTGAGTGCAAATAAATTCTTCTGTTTTAAAACCCGTAAATGGAGAAAAAAATTAAAGAAAACAGGGGAAGCACAGAAACCAAAGACAATTTTGTTGCTTAATAACAGCCTTGATATACATTTAGAATGAGAAAAAGAATATTTCTTTTGATCATGAGATATATTCTTTAAATATAGTGTTTCTGGTATGAAAAGGGGAAGATGAGTAAAGAAATTCTATGAACAAACATTTTATGTGCTTTTGAACGTAATGAAAGGATATATTTCGAAGGAAAAGCAGGAATAGAAGCAGGCAGAAATGATACCACACAATATTAGCTGAGGACAGTTGGGAAGCTATAAAAGATAGCTTAATCTCTTGAGATGGAAATAGATATTTTAACACATAAACTGTTAAAGTTCAGGAGACATTTTTATTGACTATTTCCCTACACTATTTGCAATATAACAAAATAAATTTTTATGAACTTAATTTTTATCTACATCTGTCTCTTTCATTGAATCTTTGAATAGCTATAGCATTATCTTTTTTATTAAGTGTGCAGAATTAGGATTATGTGTCAATTTTCAAAGCAAGTAAATGGCTTCCTATATCCCCTATCCTGGCGATCTACTCAAGCACCAAAACAATTCATACCCATTTAGGCTCATGGTCACTGCTAATGTCAAATCTCCTATTCATTTTACATCACTGTTTATTATTGCTTTTAAACTACGAACGTTATAATGTCACATGCTCTTCTCTATTAGAACATTTTGGTCACCTATTCAGTTCTCTACGAAGATATGAGAGTTTCCATCTATAAAAGTTTATTGGTTAATGCTATCATTTCTTGAGTTCCATATTTCTTATGATAAAATGAAAATGTAAGAAGTAGAGAAATATCTTTTCTGTGTGCCTAGGACCAACCTGTGTCTCTGACATTAGTTTGTGCTCTACTCATCTATAAATATTCATTACTTTTTTATAAGCCTTGTTGATTTTCTATCACTCCAGTGTTCTCTTTGGCTTATACAATTATTCTTTCAGACATTGTTCATTTCATAATGTCTTTCAATTTTGCTGAAGTTTTATCTGATCACCAAGACTTCACACAGGTTTAAATTGACAAATTAGTTTTAAATTTAATATTCTCAGCATTTTATATACTTTATAAAGCATATATATTTTCAATAAACTTCATTTAAAACTTTATTTTTTTATTCCACTTAAACCCTTGATTCCAAGTATATTGACATGCTCTTTCCTTGGTAACTCCTTGGAACACAGAGTAGTTGTTATTAAATAGTTGAAAATAAATTCGATAAATAGATAAAATTGATAAAATTTAACTAATTCAACAAGATAAAATAATATCAGGATAGCTGTCATGTTTCTGAAAGTATTCCTTATTAATCTAGTTTCAAGTCTTTGATGGGTCTTTAGCAGTAAATTAGCTTGATTTAACAATTTATATTTATAATAAGTTTACTTCATAAATATAGTTATTTATATGGCTTCATGTGCTGCTACAACATGTATTTTCAGTATCTAAACATTGAGTTTACTTGAGATCATGTAAAATAATTCACAGAATGTGAAACACTTATAGTTAGAAACAAGCAGTTAATATATTTTGTGTTTGTGTTATGTGTACACACACACTCACACACATTATTTTGGTTTGGTATATAGTATCACATTTAAAATATTCAAAACAGAAAATGCTGTTATATCTATGATGGTAACCAATAACTTTTTACTGGACTTGAGGCCTACTCTAACCAAGAAAACTGGAAACCTAGTATTGATATACTGTTTTATTGGGCATGTTGTCAAACTAGCATATAAATATTTATGTTTATATTAAATAACAATGTTTAGACATGTACAACTAAAGATAAGTACTGCTTTCAGCCTTGTTAAAATTTTTCAGTATATTTTGGTCAAAGTAGAAATTAATAATGAAACAAAGTCATCAGAATATATAAGCTTAGTTATAGCCTTAATTTGGATATTTATATCAAGCATTCAGGACTCAGTGAGCATCATGATAGAAGTAGAAGAAAGAATGTAAGAACTTGAGTGTAGAGAGGTGTTCTATAAAGATGTTTGCAGCTAACCATAAGACTGAGCATGAGGACCCCAATGAAGGAATTAAAGGAAGGACTGAAGAAGCTGAAGGAGTGTGCAACCCCATAGGAAGAACAACAGTATCAACTAACCAGAGCTCTCAGGGACTAAATCACCAACCAAAGAGTACACACGGGAATCCATGGCTCCAGCTGCATATGTACACGAGGATGGCATTATCTGGCATCAATAAGAGGAGAAGTCTTTGGTCCTCTGAAGCTTCATTTCCCACAGTGTAGGGGAATGGCAGGGTGTTGAGATGGGTGGGTGTGTGGGGGAGCATCCTCATAGAAGCATAGGGAAAAGGGATGGGAGAGGTGAAAAAGGGGAAAGGGGATAGCATTTGAAATGTAAATAAATAAACTATGCAATCAAAAAGGAAAAGCGTTGTCTTAGGGAGATGTCATGGCTGACATGTAGACAAACTCCCAGCAGCATTGGTTGTGTGAAAAAGATCTGGTCATGACTAGGCATGTTGAAATTCCATCATGTATAAGCATAGAAGAGGTTAATGGTGATCACATCTTCCTGAACAGCTGTAATCAGTTAAGGGAGCTGGAAAGCAGTGAGTCACATTCCTCACTGATGCAGTACATGTAAATAACCTATCATTAATATTCACACAAGCATTCTTGATTAAATGTTGTTCATCACAAAAAAACCCAAACAAAAAGAAAAGGAAAGTCGTTAGAGAATTGTTGGTAGGAGAATTGTTAAGAAGGACTGGGATGGGTACAACAGTGGGCAATGGGAAGATTATTAATCATAGTTTAATAGCTTATCTAGAAACAAACAGAAAATTTTGTACAACTGGTTAGTCTTCTCACAAATATAGACTATTGAAAATTGGATATTAAATTAGTACAATTAATAATTTTATTTGTGTAAGCACAGTCACATTAAAACCACATAAATTGAAATTGTGATAAAGTACATTGCTACTGGAAATAATTCAAGTCAATATGGCAAAAATAAATATTTTATGAATGTTTGTTCACACAGAACCCAAAATTTCTGAATCAATAATCACACACTAATTAAACCATGCAATAAAAGATGGAAATGCAATTCAATTAGCAAGTTTTTTCAATTCCAGAAATTTTATCCTTTTTCTTTGATATTTCCTTAGATGTTGCATTCTGCATTATGAATGACATATTAGGTAATAAAAATGTGTCTGCATAGTAAACACCAAGATATGCTGAATTTGATCCATCTAAGTAAAATGAGACAGTAAATAATCCATTTAAAATTGCATTCTATAATTTCATTTCGGGAAATGAATAGTATATATAAAATTTAACAATTTTATATAAAATATTTGAGGTGATTTCTTACATACATCTATTGTTTCTATCATAATTACCTAATTTATAATGAGTATATATTATATGTGAAATTTACAACTAGAATTACACAATTTAGTGAGGTAGTAAGAGGAACTCACCTATTATGGGGAAGCTGATAATTTCAGGAGATGCATGCATGTAAAACATGAGTAGTAGGATACAGAATGTTATGATGAAAAGAATGAAATCAAATAAAACCTTTATCATTAAATGAAAAAGATTTGATTAAATATATTGAATTTTTGGTATATGCAACCTAGATCCATCCAATGACATGAAAATTTTCATCTTTATTTTTGTACCTGAACTCAAAAAGTAAAGATGATACCTGCTGAAACATTCAATTGAAGAGATTTCATCAAAATATATAAAACATACTGGTACTATATGTATAAATATAAACAAAACTGATCAATCTAGTCACGTTCATGCCTGCCCTGCTTTACTTGTTCCCACCAGCTATTCTGGGTGAGCACTTTAACACAAAGTTCTCCCCTCCCCCATAGTCACCTTAGGTTCTTATTTTCAGAGTTGGGATTGAATGCTCGTAAATTATAAAATCACAGGTATTCTAGTTCCCTGAAGGACAAATGTTTGCTGTGTTGAAAATGGAACATGGGTAAAAGTGGAGGAGGGAGAAAGAATGACAGGCTAGATTGACAACCAAGATACAAATGAGAACTATTTTTATGAAAGAGTAAAGTGCATTTCATGATTCCAACTTTTTTATATTTATTGATTATAAAGACTGAATAATTCCATGCAAAAAAGGCATATGTATGAAGTACATTACTCAAAGTCATCCAATGAAGAAATCTATAGAGAATAGAATATACACATGAATATGTCTTTGTAATATTTACTGAGGGAGTTACTTCTACTACTTCAGCTACAATGACTACTACAACTATCACTAAAATATTCAATAAAATGTTAATTATCACTGAACTTATGTGCCATGTAACCATAAACATCCGGAAATAATTAAGTTACTTTATAGTTGTGATTTTTTTCTGAATAGTATATTGATCTTGTCAAACACTATAATTTCCCTATTTTTCTTGTAACCATCCAAATATATGAAATGTGTCTTTTTAAAAATATTTTTAATGGGGGATGGGAAACTGGAGGTAGCCAACAGAAATTTACAGATGCAAGGAGAGCAAGAGCCTTCCAGGACCCCCACAGGGATGACATTAGCTGAAATACCCAACAAAGAGGAGGGAGAACCTGTCCAGACCCTATTCAGAGGTTAGGCACGGTCACCGGTTGAGGTATAGAGCCACCCACTCTTCTCAAAATTTTCATCCAGAATTGCTCATGTCTAAAGGAAATACAGAGACAAAGATTGGAGCAGAGACTGAAGGAAAGACCATCCAGAGACTGCCCCACCATTCCATATGCAGTCACCAAATCCAGACTCTACCGCTGATGCCAAAAAGTGCTTGCTGAATGGAGCCTGATATGGATGTCTTCTGAGAGGCTTTGCCAGAACCTTACTGATACAGATAAGGATGCTTGGAGTCAACCATCTTTCTGAACATGAGGACCACAATGGAGGAGTTAGAGGAAACACTGAGGTAACTGAAGGGGTTTTTAACCCCATAGGAAGAGCAACAGTATCAACCAACCAGAACCTCCAGAGCTCCTAGGGACTAAGCCACCAACCAAAGAGTACACATAGAAGGACCCATGGCTCTAGCCACACATGTAGCAGAGGATGGCATTGTCTGGCATCAAAGAGAGGGTAGGTCCTTGGTCTTGTGAAGGCTTGATGTCCCAGCTTAGGGGAATGCTAGGTTGTTGGGACATGAGTGGATGGGTAGGTGGGGGAGCATGAGTGTTGGAATGGGAGGGGTTGTTGGAGAAGAAAAGAAGGCAGAAAACATTGAAATGTAAATAAAATAACCAATAAAAGTTAAAATAATAATAAATAAAAAATTTCAATTGCAAATATATTTTTATCTGAGAAACTGCCTTATATAATAAAAGCTTACTATTACTTATTATTACTATATAATAAGCTTACTATTTTAATGATATTGACCTGTATGAAAGCAGCAAAAGTTATTATCCGAAAACCAGTCTTTTTTACACTGAACATTAACTGTACTTCTTATTTCTGTGTTTTTAAATCATAAACATTATCCACATGACAGTTACTAATATTACTGATATTCAGCATTCCAATGAATGGAGGACAATAGTTTTTTCTGGGTCATTTTAGTGTAGCATATGGTGTTGCTATGTTAGAGTTAGGCAAGAAGCTATTTTCAGAAAATAAGTAGGGAAACTCTTTAACGCTTCCATCCTTTGCTAAAAATTTTGATTATACTACTCTAAAATCTCTGAGAACTTTTAAATTAGCTTAGATAATTAAATTATAGGAAAATTGTTCATATGAATAATTGACTTCTTTGCTTTAGTTATTTCAAAATATACCTAGCTAGTTCCAAAAGCTCTGAACCATTCATAAGTGACTTTGCATAGTTTTTACCAGTTCTCTTTCTTTCCATGTTTCACTAAAAATAACTTTTCTTGACCATCCAGGACATAAACAAATGATGCCCACCATTTTTTTTATTTGCAGCAATGAGTAAAAATTCATATTTTATATGCATCCAGTCTGAAATGTACTGAATATATGCTTGAACACATATTTTCAGTGTATGGGACTGGTTTACAAATTGTCATTTCTGTCTCAGAAATTCCAAAGTCTCACCAGCTACTATGTGAGAATTCTGAGGTAGGAGGTAGGGTTAGTTAGAATGTAGAATTCATTCAGAAAAGCCTCAACTTTTGCTGCTAAGGTGTTTCAATTACTTTGATGAGGCCTTGCCCAAACTATTAAAGATGATCTCCTTCACTTAACATCATGCCATGCTAATGACAGCTTCAAAATAGAACACCTACAATATGCTTTCTCAGTCTTATTTACCACAGTGCATAATCAGTTACTGTGTAATATGGGCTAGGGAATCTGACACATGAAATGGAGCATCAAAATACACATAAACACACATACGCACATACACACACATACAAGCGCACACACACACAAACATACTTTTTTATTTACATATATGAAATAGATAACTTGGCTACATATTCAGCTTAAATGAAAGAAGCATGATTTTATAATTATCAATAGGAGTGAGCGTTTTGGAAGCACGGGTTTTGGGAGTCAGATTAACACAAGGCATTAGAACCATTTCACAACAATCTTCAAATAGAGTTGAAAACAAGACACTAAGAACCACTACACGTATAGTTGCCTGTAAGCATAAAAAATGTTTACCAGTCATGATATTATAAGTTCCTAATGAAGAAGATGACACATCATGAGTCCTAATTTGATGTGTGTGAGAACATTGAGAGTTCATGAGTGCTGATGAAAACCACAGAAAGTTCAGAATAATACGGTCTCCAGTTGACAGAAGTTGTATGGGAATTCTTATTTTATTGTACTCACACTATTTAAAATGTAAATAATTAATCATAAATATATTTAAAAGACAGTTTTCTAATGTAGTGTGAATTGCAAGCATTCCTATGACTGACAGAGCTTATTAAAATTATCCTCTGTTAGGTAGCACTGAGAAGTTTTGTTCTCTTATGCAAGATTATAATATATAAATAAATGTGTGAAAATAATCCAAGCATAACTTTCACTCCTTAATATTTTTACATTATTGATAGTTTTATAAGGCGTTTAGTCTAATCTTCAGGCATGAGTGGATTATTTTTGAAGCCAGTTGATATGTAAAGTACAACAATTCCAGGTTACAAAATTTCTTTCCAGCTACAAACTAATCTGAGGTTAGGTATATATGGCAAAAATCAAATTAAAAAGAGACCAAGATCAAGTGAGAAAATAAAAAGTAAACAAAAAATAGAAAACCATCTGTATTCAAGATAAGCCTTTAAGCAATTATATTATTAAAATTATGATGCAGAAAATTTAGAGGTGCAGAATGTACTTATAAAATATTATATTTTGTTTATTCTTCACATAAATATGTCATTATTGAACAACTAGCTGTATAACTCATAATCATTTAATTTGAATAAAGATATGACACAGACCTTGACTTATCATTAAAGAATGAACGAATAATTTATTCTGTATTACTCAGGCAAAGAAAGGGGAACCTAGACACTATTCCATCCTCAAAATCCTCCAGCTACAATCGTTTCTGCCTGCAAGATGTTCTGGGCCAATTGTGAAGCACAATTTGTGGGAGTGGCCACAAATATCTGGTTTAACTTAAGGTCATGCCATAAACGAGATTCCATGCCCTACACTGCCTGGATCACCAGGAATCTGAGGCGGTATAATTCAGAGACTTAGAGGAGACCCAAACACCACTGCTCAAGAAAAAAAATCAATAAAATGATTCCTAATGATATTCTGCTATACTCATAGATGGGTGACTTGTGTAGTTTGAATCAGAGATGCTTCCTCACGCAGCATATAACAGTAGGTGCAGAAATCCACATCTAGACTTTATGTGGAGAGAAAGTTTAAATTGGAGGTCTGCATCAGGTCTTTCCCAGAAATGCCATGGAAGCTAGGGCAGAAAGACTCAGCAGGGCTCATGTGCATTCACAGAGACTGAAGCAGGCCAACACATGGCCTACATTGGTCTGCACCAGATCGTCTGCAAACATGTTATAATGGTTAGCTTGATGAGTTTCAGTCCTGCCAGTGGAAGCTCGTTTGTCTCTGTATTGTCAATTCTGAAGACCCTTTTTCTCCTATTGGGTTGCCTTGTCCACCCTTAATATTAAGGGGTTTTTTTTGCCTCCTCTCTCTCTCTCTCTCTCTCTCTCTCTCTCTCTCTCTCTCTCTCTCTCTCTCCCTCCCTCCCTCCCTCCCTCCTCTCTCCCTCCCTCCTCTCTCTCTCCCTTTCTCCCTCCCTCCTCTCTCTCTCTCTCTCTCTCTCTCTCTCTCTCTCTCTCTCTCTCTCTCTCTCGTTTGATTGTTGTTCATGGAAGTGTGTTCCTTTTTCTTTTTTAATTTCTATTTATTTACATTCAAATATTCCAAATGTTGCACCCATTCTTAGTCCTCCCACTCCAAGATCTCTTCACTCCATCCCCTCTGCCCTTTGACTCTGAGAGGATGCTACCCCACATCCATCCCTAATCTTTCCATGTGGAATAACGTCTGTACAGGAATAGGTGCCTTATTTTCAGACAAGACAGTCCTCTGCTACATGTGTGCTAGGAGCCATGCACCAGCTGATGAGTGCTCTTGGTTGGTGATTTAGCTTCTGGGAGCCCCAGGAACCCTGATCAGTTGATATGGTGTGTCATCCAATCAGTTTCTATCTGCTTCCGTTCCTTCAATCCTTCCCCAACTCCCCCTTAGGGGTTCCAGAACTCAGCCCAATGGTTGGTTGTAAGTATCTGCACCCTTTTCAGTCACCTGCTGGTAGAGCCTCTCAGAAGACAGCCATTCTAGGCTCCTGTCTGTAAGCACAGCATAACATCAGTAATAATATCAGGGTTTGGTGCCTTCCTGTGAGATGTATCCAAGTTGGGCAGATTGGTATATGGCCTTTTGTCCAATATCTATTCCATTTTTGTCACTTTATTTCTGTAAGACAGGGACATTTCTGAGTCAAAATTTGTGAAGGTCTATCTGCAGGAGGTGGTCTCTTTAGGTTCTATCTCCCCACTCTAGGGCATTTCGACTAAGGTCTTCCATATTGAGTCCTGGGAGCCTCTCACATCACAGGGCTCTGAGACTTCCTAGAGTTTCTCCCACACCCACCTCACCCCCTCAGCTCTATTTTTACTCATTTTTTTGGCCCTCTGGACTCCTCCTGTCTCCCCAGATTCCTGATCTGGCCTCCCTTTTTAGAAAAAGTAGAGAAAGTGGATCCAGGCAAGAGGGGAGGTGGGAGTGGAAGAGGGAGGAATAAGTTTGGTCTGGGTGTATTGTTTGAGAGAAGAATTTATTTTCATGTAAAAGAGGCAAACGAAAAAATCGTTCCTTATAAAGAAAGAAAAATCTTTAAAACCCAGTTTTCTTAATTTTAACACTTTAATTATTGCCTTAAAAAGTTAAATATTTTCTTTAAGAGTTAAACTTGGAAATAATTATTGAACGTAAAATATCTATTCTTGATATACCTGTCAAATAAGTAATTAAAAATTAAATGAACCATGTATATTATTTAAAGGAAATAATAATTCTTGGTCTATGTTACTATGACACACATATGTTCTTACAATATTAAAGTAGCTACAGTTAATTATGTTTGATTTTTCATTTATCAATGAAACTGCAATATTGTAATCTCGCATTTTTACATTGGATTGAAGACCTTTTTGGTAAGCCTTGAATTACCATTGTCTGTTACTAAGATAAATTGAACTGAGTATCAGGGGTAAGTCCATTTAAACTGAACGAGGTAATTCTCACAGTTCAGAGAAGCCATGTGTTTTATTGGTGACTATCTCTTGACCCTCTTTTTCATCTGTATACAAACAGGTTTTTCTTCTTTATCTAGAATAATTAAAAAGTATAATATATGTTAGCAATTTCATTAACCAGTGAAATTTAATGTTGATAAATTCAGATAATATTCATGCCTCGATATAACAATGTCATCTGTACCATCTTTGATAACTGTACTTATTTTCTCTGGTTAGGACATAAACTTTATTCTTTGAAGATATAAGCCTAACTTTAAAAACCTGAAGTGGCCCAACACTAGAGAGTTACTAAGAATCAGGAGACTCTTCCGAGAATCAGAAAATGTATTTTTATTTTCCATTTCTGGCTCTGTGAGCATAACTATCCTTCTGATAGTATCAATTTGAAATACAGACAGTGTTAAAGCTTGAAAAAAATCATTTTAATAGCCTATACTGACATATTTTGAGCTTATTTGTAAGATGACACAGATTCAGTTCACTATTCAAACAACAATAGTACACTAATATGTTTTGTACAATTCCTTTCTATACTTCTGTTTGTGATTTAATTTAATTAGCACATAAAACAGTTTTGCTTTACCATTTAGTAGGGAAAAACAACAAGCCCTGCAAATTTATAATTCACTTTAAGGAATAAGAAGAAGGAACGAATCTGATATTTATAGAAAGTGACTGGAATGGAATTTTAGGAAGTAAAATATGTATACATTCTTACCCAGCTACCATTCCTTCCCCTCAATGACAACTACAAAATGTAACTATAAATTATCATCCATTCACTTCTCCATCGCATAAGTAAAATGATGTGAGCCTGTTCATTCATTTGGGAAATCAAATTGACTTCGTAATACCACAGTGATATAGTTGGAAATGCTAGACACTTGGTGTTTTGAAAATATATTTAAATTTATGTATGCATTTCTAGAAGTATTCATTTCTTCTCTACATATATAATAAAAGCAATTTTTTCCAATATAAGTCATTTTCCTGTCATTCTGATATGCTCCGAAAATACTCAAAATTTCTTGATGTTCTATTATAGGAAACCAAGGCATCCGAAAACCATGACATAAGCTGTGTCTTGCCTGTGACATTGAGTCTGCTACACTTTTTCTCTGCAGAAGAAAGTAAGTGCTCTTTGAAAACCATATAGCCCTGTTAAAGTCCATTTTTCCGGAAGTTTATGTAAAATTTGCATTTGTGCCTTTAAGTGTTAAATGTGTAAAGCATAGTTTAAGCAGTTGTAGTAGACATGCTGCAAACCAATGTCAAATCAAGTCCAATCAGACTTTTCCATGACAATAGACAGCAGATCAATCTTGCCTATTTAGTAGAAAACCAAAATGGAACTCTTGCTAATTTTACTGCTTTCACATAGCCAATATACAAAGCATAAATCATGTTGATTATATATATATATGATTCAACTATTTTTCATAAGCTTATGGCTTATATATATTTATCTCTACAACCCCATATACAAGCAATGGAAAACTGAGCTGAGCAAATATTTCAGTCAGGAAATAATGAAGCTGCAAGTTGGAGGTTTCGGATTAGAGCAAGGTAGA
Source organism: Rattus norvegicus (assembly GCF_021556685.1). Lineage (NCBI taxonomy): Eukaryota > Metazoa > Chordata > Mammalia > Rodentia > Muridae > Rattus > Rattus norvegicus. The sequence continues at coordinate 64,514,508 of NC_141548.1, forward strand.
AAAAGAAAGTATAAATTATAAGACTATTTAGACAGTAGAGGGCTGACTCAGACCAAAAATTATCATTTATTTTCCTTAATACCCTAAGTAAAATAATACCTGAGACACATAAAACCATTTTCTACCCACTTAAGTAAGCAGTAAATGCATGACTGCATTGAGTTTGATATGTCCTCTGTGCATGTCATAAGAATTGTTGCATTACTTGAAAAACATTTACAGAATATTTAAATATACAATAGTATTGGCATGAGGATTTTTTGCATAAACCCCTAATTTAAAAAAAAACCCTTCAAGTATCCAGTGCAAATTTCTCTTTCATATATATGTATATATATGAAATATATTAGAAATTTATTAGAAATTTTATTGAAACTGTTTTTCATAAAATATATTCTGATTATGCAACCCCAACTCTTCTCAGATTGCCCCCACATTACATTTCCTATAACTCTATGACCTTTCTTTCTCTTCAGAAAAAAAAAACAGGCGAACAAAACCAACATACCAAATTAATAATAGAGATTTAAAAATAACCAATCCACAACCACCACAACATAAAAATGCAAAGCTCAAACTGTATTGTAGAAGCAAAGACCAGTGAGCCAAAACAGAAAAAAATCAACAAAACACAATATTGAATCAAACAAAACAATGTGAGGAGAGGTGTATAAAGGCACTTTAGTTTTGTGTTGTCCAACTACAACTGAACATTGAGACTCTTAAGTGTGGTTAAGACATTTAGGTAGACTCTAAAAGGAATAATTAATTCTTCCTTTTCAAGATTTCAATTGGACATAGGTTTGGTTAGGGATGGATGGTTGTATTCACGTTCTCCTCTCAACAGTGGGCCCCCATGTCACTTGAACTAGAGAAGGCCCTATGTATACTGCCACAATCTCTGTGAATTCATATGCACTGTTTGTTAACTCCTTCTTGTCTGAAAGTCAGTTTTACTTAGATGTGTTCCTAAGTCCTAAGTTCCTCTGTCCTATTGAAATTTTCTGCTTTACCTTCAACACAGATTGCAAAATCTTGAGGTGAAGGTTTTGGTGAAGGCATTCCATTTAGAACTGATGCTTCCAAGGTCTCTCAACTTCTGCACATTGCCTGGTTGTGGATTGGTGCACATCTGCTGCAAGAGGAAGTGTATCTGATGACATTTAAAGGAAAAACAGTGTACCTGTGATAAACTTGACAAACTTGGGCATCTTAAAAGAAGTAGATTATATTCTAATTTCCACTATGTACAGATATTTTTCTATATGCAATTTTGTATTTTTTTAAACAATAGCTGTGACTGTAACATTCATTTGCCAAGTGTAGTTGTCCTTTTGGAGACTTACTGCTAAATACACTTGTCCTTTTTAGTTCTTTCTGAACTCTGACAGGCTGTTTTAAATCACTTATTCTAGCCTAAACTTTTCTCCAAGCTGACTGATTCAAACTGGCTTCTCTTGGTTTCTGACTGAATTTCTGTACTTGGCATCAAACTAACACTGGTAATCTGTTCTAATCTGGCCTCTTCTCACTCTCTGCCTTCTTCTAACTTCACCTGCTATCTGTCTCCATAAAACTTCCTCCTTGAGCCTCTCTCTTTCTTTGTACTGCTGTCTTAAGACACCTCTTTCTTCTCTGTTGTTCTTGTGAAGTTGGGAACACTCTATTTCTGACTCTCTGTCAAATCTTTCTCAGATTTGTCACTTTGTGTGCCCCTTAATTACATGTCACTTTCCAACATGGCTGATTTCTTCTATAAACCAAATTTACTTTCATTGTTTAGGAATAAAGGTATATACTAAAGGTGTATCTGTATTCTAGCCAAAGGGATTAAAGGTCTATACTTGGGCATATATGCATGCTAGCATGCTAGCAAGGTCATAGAGGCCTACAAAGTCTTTGGATGTGAGCTCTTGAAAGAATAATCATATTTCTTGATTAAAATTCTTCTACTAACAGCTAAGTAGTAAATCTTCTTATCATACTATGCCATCTTTGTGATGACTTCAGAATCCATTTATACAGAAAAAGCACTTAATGATGAGTGAATTAATGGTGTAGTTTTCTAATTAACCTTTACAACTAGGAACAGGCTTGGTTGTGGTGACACATAACTTTAATCACAACGCTTGGGAGGAAGAGGCAAATAAATCTTTGGTGAACAGAGTGAGGTCTAGGTCAGGCAAGGCACACAGAGAAACTCCATCTTGTGAAACATAAATAAACAAACAAACAAAATTCTGGGAGCAAAATTTGACTATATTTGTAGTGAGATGACTCTGATATACTACAATAGTTACAAGTCCAATTATACCAAACAAGCCTGAGAATACTAAGGAAACTAATATTAGCTTAATAAATGTATATAGTTTAACCTTTAAAAATTATTAAATATGTGTTTATGATATTTAAATATATACATACATATGTACATAAACTTACTTTAAAATTGATAGAATATAGATTATATCCAAATTATCTCTATAAAAGACATATTTAATATTACATTGTTTTCTCAGTTTAAGTTTATGTAAACAACACCTTAGGTAATATTACATATATTTGTTTTCCTTGAATGAAGGGTTCATTTTTGTGTGCTAAATAATATTTACTCATATCAATATAGCACATTTGTTTTTCTATTTCTCAGATGATAAATAGTTGGATTGGTAAATGATCTTTTTATTTTATTTCTATTTCTATTTTAGAACAAATATCTATAGAAATAGGTCTATTTTCATTTCTGTTGGACACATACCTCACATTTATCTCATTTGGAAGAATAACCAATATTTTTTCCATATAAGTCACACCATTTTACACTGAAACCTGCAAGTATGACAATTCCCATTTTTTCCCATGGTTTCACCAACATCTGTTACTTTCATTTTTTTAAAATTTCTAATGGATGTGAAGTCATGTTCTTAAGGTTTGATTCAATTATAGTAATATCAAGAATTTTTCATGATAATGGGTCATATGCTTATCATGTTAGGTGAAATTACTTTTCAAAATCTATCCTTATTTTCGATTTTTGGTCACTTCATTACAGGTTTATATAAATTTTCTCTGTTATATATGCAAGATCTTCATGATATATGCTTAGCTATGTATTTCTTAAGCCTGTTCTTCAATACTTTTTAATTATCTTAAATGTAACACATGAATGCAGAAATTACCCATTCTAATGGTGTAGCCTGTTAAGTTTCCATACATACAGGTTATAGGATCAGGTTAAGTACATGGATTGCTTCACATACAGTATAGTTTATTTTATGGTAGGACCATTGTCTTTTCTGCTATGGTGCTTTATATATAAAAGTATTCCATCTTCTTTGTATCACCCACAGTGTATAAAACCACATAAGAAATTGTTATTCCTCAGACCATAAGAAGACTAACAAGTAGAAAGGCCCAAGTAATGATGCTTCAATCCCCATTAGAAGAGGGAAGAAAATAATGAGAGGAGGAAGAAGAAGGTAGGAACCTGTGTGGGAGAGGGGAAGGTTAGGGAAGGGGAACAGAATCAGATATGAGGGATGGACAGGTAAGAACCCCAGAGGGACAGGAGAATGAATGGAAATAAATATCCCCAGAAATGGGAGGTGGGGGACCCTCTAAAAGTACTAGGGACCTGTGAGATGAGATTAAGGATGACCTTAGTCAAAATGCCCAAAATTTGGTAGAGAGAACTCAAAGAATCCACCTCCAGTAGATAGAAAAGGCCTCAAGTGGACAGACTGTGTTGCTAAACCACAGTCAAATTTCTGACACAGAATTCTTCCTGTCTAAAAGAACTGCAGTGACAAAAACAGAGGAAAGAGTCTTAAGGAAAGTTGGTCCAATGATCAGTTCAATTTAGGGTCCATCTCACAGTGTGTGTCGGGGGAAGAGGGGCTCACCAAGGTCTAACACAATTATTGATGCTGTGGCGTGCTTACAGACAGGAGCCTGGCATGGCTGTCCTCTGAGAGGCCCAACCAGCAGCTGACTGAGACAGATACAAATGTCTATACCCAACCAGTGTACCCTTATGATTGAATTAAGGGAAGGATTGAACAAACTGAAGGACAGCAGAGAACAGCAGTCATTACTAACCCAGAACGTAGGAAGTGGCCAGAGACTGACCCACCAAACAGGAGCACACATAGGCTGGTCAGAGGCCCCCGGCACATACATAGCAGAGGTCTACCTGTTTTGACCACAGTGGGAGAAGATGAGCTTAATCCTTGAGAGACTTGAGGTCCCAGGAAATGGGGAAGAGAAATGGGATGAGGAACTGTGGAAGCTGGACCAAGGGGAGGGCAAGGACAGGAATGTAAATAAATAAAATAATTAGAAAAAGAAGAAGTAATAAGTTGTTACTCCCAATGAGCTGCAGTGCTCTATTCACTCATTATCTTGGCCTTTCCATGTTTTCACTAATATCTCCACTTTCTAGTCAGAAATTTAGTAATTTTATAAATGCTAAGCAGCTTTTGGAAAGACACATGAAAATTCATTTATATGTGTGTATTTATTCATATGACTTACTAAAACACTTTTATTATCAAATTTAAATTTAATAGCAAATCAAGCATGTACACTATAATTTTAAAGTATCTATATAGGATCTTATTTGCTATTACTGAGTAAAGCTAAAATATGCCTGATTTAAACTGAAGTTTAAAAAATACATTACTATAAATGGCAGATGGCTTATTGCACAATTAGTATGTGTTTAATAATATGTAATAAAGGAGTATATCCTTATAGTAGGTACCTAGCTTCTATGATTAAAGCTGATATGAAAGCACAAGTCTGAATCCAGGAAATAGTACATCTAAGTCCAAAGGCTCATCAACAGTCAAGAGGAAGAAAGCTGTTCATATAACCCTGGAGCAATGGATTACTTACTGTGAGCTTCAGCCCTTTATACCTGGAATACTTTTGAAATGTGTCATGTATGATTGATATTGAAAATCTTGGGTGTTAAAATTATTTAATTCAAGAATTACAGCTCATCCCACTTCAAAGATGTAATCTCGAGTACCTAAATTTCTGAAATTGTTTGCCACGTTCTAGGAAGAATCTGTATATACCCAGATTTGACATGGTTACCTATGTGTTAATATTGTGAGGATGTTGGTTACATTAACTCCCTATTAAAGTCAGCATATTTATAGTTTAGAATGTCTTATTTTTAATAACTGTTATCATCAAATATATTCATTGATGAGCATATAGGTAAATTTAAGTTATTAAAACGTTAGTGTAGCTTGAAATATGACATCATAATAATTTTTTGAACAACTTACTTTTTAAGTTTTTTGTTTTCATTATTATTATTACTACTATTTTATACATTAATGCTCTGTATGAATCTTTGTTGCTTGTATACAGGAATACATGGAGACCAGAACACGGTGTCAAATTCTTTGCAGTTGGAGGTATAAGCAGAAGTGAGCAACCTAAAATGTGTATGGAAAAAATAACCTCAAGTCTTTGACAAAGTCAATATACACTCTTATCCCAGGAGTGATCTTTCCACCCTAACTTTTTTTTCTTATTTTTTCTTTTGGAGCTGGGGACCGAACCCAGGGCCTTGTGCTTGCTAGGCAAGCGCTCTACCACTGAGCTAAATCCCCAATCCTTTCCACCCTAACTTAAAGGTATTGTACTCACAAGCAGATTCTATTTTCAGTGTTTCGTTGGAACAATTTGTAAACTCAGCTCTTCCAAGTGAAATCATACATGATGGCGGTATATTTTCCCATTATGAAGAAAGACACAGCTTGGATTATAGAGACAAAGAGGTGAATGAATAATGGAGGACACTGTAGCTGTGTACTGTGCATAATTGTGAGACATAAGTGCCATGAACTTCATCTACCTGTCACACTGTCACATTATACACGCCAAGTTTCTTTATTTTACTACTCTCTCTCTCGTTCTCTCTCTCTCTCTCTCTCTCTCTCTCTCTCTCTCTCTCTCTCTCTCTCTTCCTCTCTCTCAATGCATAAACACAAATGTATACATACATGCATGTTCAATGAATTCCATAGGTTGAGATTATAGGACAGTTTGCAGGCACAGATTGCCTTCTTCCAACATGTCTCAAGGAATAGAATTCAGATCATTAGACTTGGTGGCAAGTACCAGTACTAGTTTAACTATCCTCCCATCTTGTGTCTCTCTAAAATATACCACCACTGTAGAGTTCAGGCTCTACTCATCATCATCACTGTTACTCTATCTGTGGAGTGACATTTACAGAGGTATATAAAGTTATAAGGTCCTAAGGGTGAAACCCATGATCCACTATAAGGGATGCCTTTAGAAAATAAAAATGCACTGTGAGAGCAAATGACATCATTATGAAGTGCAAGTAAAGTGAGGAGACCATAGGAATTTATTCTTCAGGCCTCTTGAGCATTACTTGATGGAGTTCAGAGACAGTTTTTTTCGAGCAGAATGATTCATGGAAAATCATGAGAAGCCAGTCTCAGTCAGTCAGCTTGGAGAGGAGATCTGAGCCAGAAAGAGCTGATTTGAACAATCCAATCAGAGTTCAGAAAGAACTAAAACAGGTGAGCTTATTTGTTGTTAAGTCTCCCAAATGACAATTGCCTGTGATTAATAAATGTTATTTTTGCAGATGGGAAGTTCTTTTTTTATAACTTGATTTACATTTGAAATGGACTGGTTTAAGAAAACTTGTGTGGTGAATGGGTAATGAAATCTGTATTTGACGTTAAGAATTTTTTGTTTCTACTATAGTTGGGAATCACTTTGTATGTTAACTGACCTATTTCTTTTCAAATAGTTATATTTTTATTTACTTAATCTGTGATGTAGACCTTCATTTGACTTAAATTATAACATTACTGTCCCATTTGTGACTACAATAAAATCTGAAGGAAATAATACAGAAGAAAAGCATAAGTACTCTTCTGAGAACATTTAACTATAACTAGCCTGAAATCTCTAAAGTCTACTTCTGTTCTCATTATTTTATTATTATGGGAAACTAAAGGTGGGAATAAATTGGATTCAGTTTAAAAATAAAGAGATTTAGAATGCAAAAATTAACCTATTTTATGTCACAATTACTATTTACAATGACCAACTTTCCTATACTTATTAAACAATATACATTGTGCTATCTATATAATTTAATATATAAATCCCACAAGTTATTGTGCTAGTAAGGTGTGTATTTTGTGCTGGTTTATACACATATCTATTTATTTCTCAGGATTCCATATGACATGGGCTCTATAGCATAATTTCAATAGTGAGATATTATTTAGAGTGATGAGCAATTTTGACAGTAAACTTGTCAGGATTGAAAAATGTCCAAACCTGGAAATGCAGAGTTCTGATTATTTTTATGTGGGTATTTCACATGTGTGGGAGCATGTGAATATAAGTGGCTTCTTACACTCTATTCTTTTCCCTAAACTGTGTTAAAAGAGGAGAAAACCAGCCTACCTACATTAGATCCATTCTTCCTGAACTCCTGTGGCTAACGCAGCTGTCATCAACTTTAGTCATGTCAACATCCCATCTGCTGAACTTCCAAGTTGAAACACACATTCAATAGCAAAAGCTTGCAAGGGACTTTGAGAAATTCAGAGTACAACTGGGAACCTTGCTAGTTTCAAAATCTAGGTTTTCTGTTCTTGTGATACATACAGTTATTGTTGGATTGTCAGTTGACTTCCATGCTTCATTTATATTGAGAAAGAACTAAAACAAGTGTGATTACTTGGCGGTAAGCTTCCCAGATGACAATTACATGTGATTAATAAAAGTTATTTTTGAACATGGGGAGTTCCTCTTTTTTACTAACTTGGTTTACATTTGAAATTGTCTGGTTCAAGTAAACTCGTGCTTACTTAATAATTTATTATTATATTTATTATTAATATATTAAATAAATATATACTTTCTCCTTAAATATACATATATATGAGTATGTATGTATAATTGGCATATATATAATATTCAAGTATTTACATGCATATATACTTACATATATGTGGTTATTTATTTACATACAGATATTTGTTTATCAAAAATATATTGAGTAAAATTTAAAATTAAATTTTGTATACAGTTTCTTAAGATATGTCACATATTCAAGTTTTGACTACATTATTATTTTTGATCTTCATTCTCTGATCTCAATTTTATCATTTTTTTAGTCATATATCTACTTTCAACAAGAAATCTTGTAACCTTTCTACCTGGTTTATTTTCTGCAAATAGGAAATCCTAGTAAATGTGATCATCCTTGCCTCTTTTCAGTGTCTTCCAAAAAAAAAAAAAATCTGTAGTGCCGAAACTTTCTTTGTATCATGCTACAAGAAGTAAATATTTCACCTCCACCATCTCCAGAACTGTCACCAATATCCTTAATCTCACTTTTATCTTTTAATACATGATATAGGAATGCATTTTTATCATATAGACTAGCAACTGAAAATTCCATTGCGGTACTAGGATGTTATTAAGCCATCCCTTGTTTCTGAGCCCCCTTCCTCACTTAAATGATATACTTCATAACTTCATTATGTTCCCAACTATTTTCTAATCTTTAACTTTATATTTATCCCACATGTAAGATACAACATAAGGTAATTCTTTGTGAATCTGGCTTATGTTTTTAAACATGTGGCTATGCTATTGTATTCATTGGCCTGAAAATTGATATAAATGTATTCTTCCAATGCTTAACAATATTCCAGTGTGTAGGCACTACACATTACTCTTAAACTGTGCAACTATTAGTGGGTAACATTTTATACCATAACCAGTGTGGGTACTACCACAGTGAAATCAGACATTCTAATATATTTTTGAATGCTGACTTCTATCACTTTAGACGTTTTTCTGAATTGTTTTACCAGGATAATAAGTACATCTATGATTTCAGACAGCATGAAGCTCCATGTTGGCTTTTAGAACAACTGTACTAATTTGCCTCTCCACCAATAGAATATAAAAGTGTCAAATTTACACGTCTCATCAGTTCTTGTCATTCTTTGTTTTTATGATGATAGTCATTCTTACTGTGGTGAAAACTTATACTATAATTTTGGCTTTCATTGTTTTATCACTTTGTTTTTGCTTTATTTCTATGTCAATTAAAGTAATTAATGTTTTCATAAGTTTATTGGTTACAGATAGAAAATGATAGGAAATACTGTGCTTCATTTGCTAGTCTGCGGCACAATGTATCTAATTTAGTTTATTTACCTGCATATGATTGAGATATTTCATCTTGTGCTGACTATTTTACCTAATTGTAAATATCATATGTTAATCCACTATATAATATTTTTTAGCAAAGACCTTCTCTTGTTCTATGGGCTGACATTTTAACTCTCTTATATATTTCCTTCGCAATGCAGACAATTTTCAGCTCTATTAACACCCACCTGTCAATTTATTTTATTAATTCAGAAGCAATTGGATTTCTACACATACTGTTCTTCTGTTTTTCTTCATTAGTTTCAAAGAAGGTATTATATTAAGGCCTTTGAACAACATTGAATTGACTGTTTTGTTCTTGTAAAACATGAGGGATGAAGTATAATCGAAACCCACTTTGTCTTGCCACTTTTTGAAAAGGTATCTTGGTTTCCAATGTGTGTTTTAGATACTTCTTTTTGTAATTCTTTAGCTGTGTAGGTTGACTTCTGGACCCTCCTTCTTACTCCATTGGATTTGTCATACTATCACACTGCTTTGATTAGCTTGTGTTCAGTAATGTCAGCCTTATATTGTGAAGTTTATAGCATGCATTTTTTTCCTGTAGTTTTCTTTGGGAGTGGCTGAGATGCCCACACTGAATATTGTCATTTGATTTACTCCCAGGAAATTCTCCTTCTGTAACTCTTCTGTTTGAAATCTATGTTGAAATTCTTTGTAATAAAATCCAAGACAGTTAAAAAGAAAACTTTTCATGAAGTCTTTATCACATGAATGCTTCCCTATGAATTTTAGTGTATTTTAACATATATTTCTATGAAGAGTGACATTGACTTTTCAGGATTATTGCATTGAATAATTCATTGACTTTAATACTGAGCATGTTCAGTCTGTTAATGCTGGCATGAATATGAGGCTGATTTCCATCTTTTAATATCTTCCTTAATTTCAGTGTTTTATAATCTTACAGAGGTAGTGCATACTCTTGTTTGGGTTTATTTTTCAGTTTAGCGTATTGGGCGGCTGCTATGATTGTGGGTGTTTTCAGGATTTCATTCTCATTGAACCTGTTATTGGTATCCAGGAAGTCTATTGTTAGTTTGTCAGTTTATTTGATGAAGAGACTTTTCATTGTCTGTGGAACCACAAAGACACACACGTATAGAGAGCAGAGAAAAACCTACCATGTTAGACCTGGAATCTGAACTTGGGTCATCAGGCTTCACAACAAGTGAGCCATCTAGACTCTCATGATCCTATTAAAGGTCCTGGTCCTAGGTAATATTTCAGTGACATGCCAGAGACCTGTGCCCTGGATAATTTCTGATCCTGTATATATGAAATTGTACTGAATCATTAGAGAGAGGGTTTCTTTTCTCACAATGGCATAATTTGTGACGTTCAGCTAATGAACTAATCATTGGCCATCAATATCTGCCTCAGGCTTTCAGTTCCCTTGTCTCATAATCTTAAGGAATGAAATCCACAAATAACTAGAGGATCAATTTATTGAAGAATGTTATCATTACATTATAAGCAAAGTTCAATAGAAATAAAGGAAAAGGTATTTTTTATTGAATATTTTAATTTACATTTCAAATGTTATTCCCTTTTCTGTTTTCCCAACATAGCCCCATATCCCATCCTCTTCGCTTCTTCTATAAGGGTGCCCCCTCCCCAGCCACCCTCCTTCTCACACACTAACATTCCACTACACTGGGGGCTCCAGCCTTGGCAGAACCAAGGGCTTCTCCTTGCATTGGTGCCCAACAAGGCCACGCTTTGCTGCATATGCAGCTGGAGTCCAGGGTCAGTCCATGTATAGATTTTGGGTAGTGGTTTAGTCTCTGGAAGCTCTGGTTGGTTGGCATTGTTGTTCTTATGGGGTTGTAAGCCCGTTCAGCTCTTTCAATCTTTTCTCTAACTTCTACAATGGGGACCCCGTTCTCAGTTCACCGGTTTGCTGCTAGCATTCACCTCTGTATTTTACGTGCTCTGGAAAAAGTATTTCTGTATAGAAGAAATGTATCATATACCCAAGAGGTAGCCTCCATCTATAAAGCGAGAAGAAAAAGTTACTGCAGTGGAAGTTGCTGAAGAGATACATGGTAAAGAATTGTGTGTGTTGGATGGGTCAGAATTTTAGGAAAATCTTACTTAGACTTTACATGTTTATGCATAAAGGACATAGACAAAGAAAAGGAAATTTGTGACCTTTTAGTAAAAATTCCTTGTTTTTGACTTGGCCAGTAATGTACGCCAAACTTATAAATATTGCAGGCTATTGCCTATGTTGTTGATTACTCTCCAGAATTTGACAGTTAAGATCTTATTCCTGAAGATAGTATGACACTTGATTCAGATTATCAACACATCAAACCTGTACTCATGTGGATGGCTGACTCCTATTATAAACGTTTCATATTCCTGCTATAGTACTATTCATGCGGTATGAGATGAAAAGAATAATTAATATGTTCTAGCTGTGAACTCTGAGATCTGGTCTGTTATGGCAGAACCATTCCTTGCTCTGGAGATACTAAAAATTGATGGTGACTGACAAATGGAAGAGATTGATTTTCTTCAAGAAGGTAACCCCTGGCAGATCCATACTGCTATGGAGTGTCACGATTGCAATACTATAGGGCAGCACAATTTGGGCTTAAAGTCTTTAATATATAAAGAAGATGACAAGAGTGGGATGGGTGAGGGATTGGGTGGTAGATCTGGCAAAAGTTATGGGCAGAAATTTAAAATTATTAAAGCGATGTGTACAAAACACTCAACGGTTTAAAAAATGTGCATGGCACATTTGTACACCCTTTGTATCCCACCTTATACGTATTTATTGTTAACTGAGCTTCTTAATGGTTGCTATCCAGATTGGGATGTGATCTAATCTCAATGTAATTTGAATTTTAATAATTTGTTTTCACTAATCTTTTTTTTAGCATTATACTGAATAAAGGCAACCCTAGAGAACAGTGCTGCATCATTCCTGATTTTGGGAGACATTTCTACAGTGTTCCCCATTTAATGCACCATTGAATATACAACTCTCACTCTCACATGTAGCCTTTATTACCTTAAAGACTATTTATTATGAAGAATATGGAATTTTGTGAAATGTATACTTTTAACATAGTAAGATCATTATAGGTTTTTAATGTTATTCTGTTCAATTTAAATTTTAAATTATGAGTTTTGTGATATATTTCTGCTCTTTTCTTTATACCTTAGATATTCACAATTCTTGTCCTTTAGATTTAGTATACAGGGATGGCGTAAAGGAAACAAAAGAGAAAAAGGAAGGTTGATTTGGTCTAAATACCTTATATACTTGTATAAAATCCTCAAATTATGAAAACTGAAGAGTAAGAGACAGACAGACAGACAGACAGACACACACACACACACACACACACACAGAGAGAGAGAGAGAGAGAGAGAGAGAGACTGAACAGAAAAATATGGCCTGTTGGATTCCCTTTTACAACTCCAATCTGATAAGTTTGCTTTTTTTCTCATATTTTATTTTGGTATGACTTGTTTTTAATCTCTCAGAAGCCTGCTATATTCCTAATGAGAGATAGACACGCATCCAGTTCTTCATGAAAAAGGCTTGAAATTGAAGAAAAACGTGGTTGTCAAAAACTCTAAATTTGATATTAACTCATATATTGCAAAAATGTATTCATATAACAAAAAAATCTCTGTCAGAGTTTAGTATATTTGCTTTTGTTGTAGACAAATCGAATAAGGAATCCTGAGGTAAGTTCCTTAATAAATTATATTTTCTGATTTACAAGATTGGAGAAATAACTGCTTTTGTGCATGCGACAAGGACACATCCTAATAATTTCACCGAATGAAATCATCATACTCCTGTGAATCAGACTGCAAGGGAAAATGTCAACACCATGAATCTTCTCACCAACTTCCAAAATGCATTACCTGGAGCTTGCCTTACAGTACAGAAGAATATTGGAAATATGCTGCTTTCATTTGTCCTATATCCTGTGGATTTTATTGTTTGGCAAATTCTAGGACTAGAGGCTGGGCTTTCGGGTATATTGACGAGTGAGTACAAACTCTCTTGCATGTAGGTTCCTACTCTGACTCCAAATGCAGCTCAGAGCTGTTAAGCATCATGTCTTTTAGAAGTGTCCCAGGGGTATGAAGATTTAAATACATTTCTGAATACCTTGTTCAGAATTTATATTCCTTTTCTCATCTGATATGAACTGATTTGAGCCTTACAACATTTGATTTCCAATGTAGAAAATTTTAAGAATTGTTATATTATGACATATAATAAAAAAGAATAATGCGGCTTTTGCTTTTCTTTTCCGATGAAGAGTTTTATGTGGCTTAACGTTGACATGTTACATGATTGCCTGTCTGAATACTGTATCTGTTTAGATTATGCTGTGAATACTATTCTGTATTATAAATGCTCAATCAAAAGGGATATGATAAAATGGATTTTATTCTTGTGTGCTTTTTTTCTCTCTTGCTTTTGGAAAGGAAGTTTTGTCTCAATAAATTCACATTCTGAAGTACAAAGGAATGTTCAGTAAGTGATACTCTTTTTGTTTTAAAATAAAGTTGCTTACATTTTCCTATGAGGCTTGCTATCTTTATAGTTATTCAGGGATCTGAACTATGATTTCATGAGGAAAGATGGATATTTGCCCTTCCTAGAATGTACTAGAGGCAGTCCACACTTCACTCCAGGTACAAAAGTGCACTCACAGATCAATGTACTTCTCTAGAGAGTGCATACTGAGCACACTGATGAGTAATTCTCTTCACTTAACTAAAGTTGACTAATCCTATTGAATTAAAGATTTTAGATAGTTGATTATTTTATTTTAGTTTGTGTACATGAGTGTTTTTTCCTGAATGTATACACCTGTAGGATACGCATGCATAGATTCTGATAAGTTAGACTGTTTGGGAGGTCAGGTGGCTGCTGGGAACAAAAGAGCATTGGTACACAAAACAGCAGTTTAATTCTCAAGTCCCTTATACTGTGTTTTAAAGGACTCTTCTAGGAATTAATTTAGCTAAGAAATAAAACATCCAGTTATTGCTGTGTAGTGAAGTGAGAAATAATGCTACAGGAAATCTCTAAGTGGAGTTGTTTAATGCAAATAAAATCTCTATTTTAAAGAATTATTCTAAAAATCATATTATTGGACACTACTCTAAACATCACATCCAGATCAATTCATCAATTCATGTATTGCTTCCTTAGCCTGCTCTGTGAGAGTTATTTGTTTACATGTCTGTCAAATCAACTGAGTATTAGTGACACTGTGGGATCCACTGTGTGTTTTAGAATGAGTAAACCACCAAATAAATGGATAACAGGACCAGGTTCTAGGGCAGGTAATGTATTCATTCAGCTCTGCATTTCTTGGGATATGACAACAGAAATAAAAGAAAAAATTGAGAAGCTCATTTCTGATGAGCCTAAGTTGACAGAAATTCCAGAATTTTATTGTTCTATGTAAATGTTTCCATTGTTACCTATTGTCAAATAGGAAGAATTAATATAGAAGTCCAAACCACGATAGTGTTAGAGTTTATGCTTGGTCATTCAATCAATATACACACCATGCTAGAAAAAATGACATGACAAACTATTTTTCAACCCGTCTTCAACGAACACTTCATACATGCTTATTGGAACTGATTATTGTAAGAATAAGGTAGAGCTATTAACTTCATGTATTTATACTCAAGTTGATAAATAATATTATTTTGTCATGCATGTCTCTATATTGTGTGGGGAAAAAGAGGGTAAAGTGTGGATGAAAAGAAAAAAGACAGGAAGAGACAAAGCTTTAAGAATATTACATTCTCTAACAACACACATTAATGTTTTGATACTGTTCCTCACATTAAAATGTAGAACAATATGTACACACATTGATAAAGCTAGCATATTCTCTTTGGGGAATAAAGCAAACAATATTATGCTTTCACTGTATATTTGATAATAGAGATGATCACTTTCTGTTTGCATTAACAGTGGTCTTCATATTGAAATATTTAAATTTTTACCAAATTTATAAACAAGATGGAAAATATATGATTATTATTTTACTGTATTTTACATCATTTCTATTGTCAATGTTTCATTACAAAATATTTAAGTACGTATGTTAATTGACAGTATAATTCTTTCCACCCAAAGCAGTGATCAATACTTGGACAAATACTGGAAAAAGCAATATGATTTTTATCTGTGACATTGAAATATGTATACTAGGTTTACTGGAAGTGA